>NC_057798.1:708762813-708788420 GCF_018294505.1 Triticum aestivum | reverse complement strand
CTCCCAGCTACGCTCGCCCCCGACACCATTGCCGAACCGCCCCGCCTCACACCGGCGCTCCACCGCCACACCAGCGCCGCCCCATCCTCACCTCCTCCCGACTGGCGCCCAGCGCTCGGCGCCCCCACCCCGCGCCCCCGATGACGGTGCCTCCTCCCTGGAGCCCCCGCTCGCCGACGCCATCGTCCCGCCCTACCTCTCCACCACCGGTGCCTTCGGGCCTCACCGCGCCCCGTGGTCGTCATCCACCCCACCAGCGCAAGGCCACGGTGCCCCCCATCATCGAATCGTCGTCGCTCCTCAGCGTCGGCCAACAACATGACGACCGCGTCGACTTGCTGCTCCGACGCCTCCACGCCCCCCCCTCGAGCTCGCACGCGACCTCCCCTGTGAGCCCCTTGCCCAATCCCCCTCCGCCTCCCACCGTAGGTCGCCGTCCGCGCTCCGACCCTGCTCCGCCCTGGACGCGTCGCCCCGTGCCCGTGCGCGGCCTCGCCGTGTTTGCTCGCCACCATGTGTGGCTGCGCCCGCGCCGCGCCTGAGCCCCGTCCCTGCTCGCTACCATTGCCGCCTCCTACTGCTACCGCCTCCGAGCGCAGCTAGTCACGCCCGTCGCCCTGCACCCATTGTTGCCGCTCCTCCGGAACTGCTACTACAGCTGGCGCCGCCACGCAGCCCCGGCTCCGGCCGCCGCTGTCTCTCGACGGCCCCTGCTGCTCCGGCCACGGCCTTCCCCAGCCCCCGCACCCGGGCGGGTTTGGCCACGCTGGGCGCCCGCACCCACCGCCCGATAGTCCAGTGCCCACTGTGGCCTTCGGGCCCTTGACAGATGGGGCCCACGCCCCTGTATTGTTAAAAAAAGAAATAAAAGGAATTATAATAAAAATATTAGTTAATTAATTAATTAAAATAATCAATTAACTTAACTAACCCTATTCAGTTAACTAATTAACTCTAATTAAACCTGCTAATTAAAAGTTAACAGATAATTAGTTTTCAGCCAATGACATGTGGGACCTGCCTGTCAGTTTGACTAAGTCAACTAACTGGTTGACTGATGACATCACGCTGACCTCATGCTGACATCATAATGGCATTTTTTTAAATTAAATTAATTCTGTTAGTTCTAAAAATGAATTAGAAACTTTGAAAATTAATATTAAATAATCCGTAACTCGGATGAAAATACTTTGTACATGAAAGTTGCTCAGAACGACGTGACGATTCCGGATACGCAGTTCGTTCGTCCGCCACACACCCCTAACCTATCGAACTCGCAACTTTCCCCCTCCGGTTCATCTGTCCGAAAACGCGAAACACCGGGAATACTTTCTCGGATGTTTCCCCCTTCACCGGTATCGCCTATCCCTACGTTAGGTCACCCCTCGCACAACGTATTGCCGCATCTTGCTTTATGTTACATTTGATTGCTCTGTTATTTATTGTGTTCCCCCTCCGTTACTCCTTTCCGGTAGACTCTGAGACCGATGCTGATGCCCCTGTGGTCGACTACGTCACCGACGACCCCTCCTTGTCTGAGCAACCAAGCAAGCCCCCCCTTGATCACCAGATATCGCCTATTCTCATCTATACTGCTTGCATTAGAGTAGTGTAGCATGTTACTGCTTTCGTTAATCCTATTCTGATGCATAGCCTGACATTGTTGCTACATCTGTTGATACCTTACCTGCAATCCTAAATGCTTAGTATAGGATGCTAGTTTATCATCATTGGCCCTACATTCTTGTCAGCCTGCCTTGCTATACTATGGGGCCGTGATCACTCGGGAGGTGATCACGGGTATATACTATACATACATACATACTATACAGATGGTGACTAAAGTCGGGTCAGCTCATTGAGTACCCGCAAGTGATTCTGACGAGGGGGCTGAAAGGACAGGTGGCTCCATCCCGGTAGAGGTGGGCCTGGGTTCCCGACGGCCCTCGACTGTTACTTTGTGGCGGAGCGACAGGGCAGGTTGAGACCGCCTAGGAGAGAGGTGGGCCTGGCCCTGTTCGGCGTTCGCGGACACTTAACACGCTTAACGAGATCTTGGTATTTGATCTGAGTCTGGCTACGAGCCTATACGCACTAACCATCTACGTGGGAGTAGTTATGGGTATCCCGACGTCGTGGTATCAGCCGAAGCACTTCAGACGTCAGCGACGGAGCAGCGCGCGCCGGATTGGAACGTAAGCCTGCTCTTGTATTAAGGGGGCTAGTTCTGCTTCCGGCCGCCCTCGCAACGTGCAGGTGTGCTATGGGCGATGGGCCCAGACCCCTGTGCGCTTAGGTTTAGACCGGCGTGCTGGCCTCTCTGTTTTGCCTAGGTGGGGCTGCGACGTGTTGATCTTCCGAGGCCGGGCATGACCCAGGAAAGTGTGTCCGGCCAAATGGGATCGAGCGTGTTGGGTTATGTGGTGCACCCCTGCAGGGAAGTTAATCTATTCGAATAGCCGTGATCTTCGGTAACAGGACGACTTGGAGTTGTACCTTGACCTTATGACAACTAGAACCGGATACTTAATAAAACACAACCTTCCAAGTTCCACAGACAACCCGGTGATCGCTTTTCTACAGGGCGACGAGGAGAGGATCGCCGGGTAGGATTATGCTATGAGATGCTACTTGAGGATGCTACTTGGAGGACTACAATCTATTCTCTTCTATATGCTGCAAGACGGAGGCTGCCAGAAGCGTAGTCTTCGACAGGATTAGCTATCCCCCTCTTATTCTGGCATTCTGCAGTTCAGTCCACTGATATGGCCTCCTTACACATATACCCATGCATATGTAGTGTAGTTCCTTGCTTGCGAGTACTTTGGATGAGTACTCACGGTTGCTTTTCTCCCTCTTTTCCCCTTTTCCCTTCTACCTGGTTGTCGTAACCAGATGCTGGAGCCCTGGAGCCAGACGCCACCGTCGACGACGACCCCTACTACACCGTAGGTGCCTACTACTACGTGCAGCCCGCTGACGACGTCCAGGAGTAGTTAGGAGGATCCCAGGCAGGAGGCCTGCGCCTCTTTCGATCTGTATCCAGTTTGTGCTAGCCTTCTTAAGGCAAACTTGTTTAACTTATGTCTGTACTCAGATATTGTTGCTTCCGCTGACTCGTCTATGATCGAGCACTTGAATTTGAGCCCTCGAGGCCCCTGGCTTGTATTATGATGCTTGTATGACTTATTTTATTTGTAGAGTTGTGTTGTGATATCTTCCCGTGAGTCCCTGATCTTGATCGTACACATTTTGCGTGCATGATTAGTGTACGATTGAATCGGGGGCGTCACACCTAGCCCCCTCCGGTGTCTATATAAATCGGAGGGTTTAGTCCATAGGGGACAATCATAATCCCATAGGCTAGACTTCTAGGGTTTTAGCCATTATGATCTCGTGGTTGATCAACTCTTGTAATACTCATATTCATCAAGATCAATCAAGCAGGAAGTTGGGTATTACCTCCATAGAGAGGGCCCGAACCTGGGTAAACATCGTGTCCCCTGTCTCCTGCTACCATCGACCTTAGATGCAAAGTTCGGACCCCTTACCCGAGATCCGCCGGTTTTAACACCGACACCAACCATATGAATCTTGATCTCTAGCGTTCCCCAAGTTGCTTTCCACCCAAATCATCTTTCCACCAAATCCAATCCTATGAGAGTGAGTTGAGTGTTGGGGAGAATATCATTTGAAGCACAAGATCAAGGAGTTCATCAACAACACACCATCTATTACCTTTTGGAGAGTGGTGTCTCCTAGATTGGTTAGGTGTCACTTGGGAGCCTCCGACAAGATTGTGGAGTGAACCAAGGAGTTTGTAAGGGCAAGGAGATCGCCTACTTCGTGAAGATCTACCCTAGTGAGGCAAGTCCTTCGTGGGCGATGGCCATGGTGGGATAGACAAGGTTGCATCTTCATGGAACCTTCGTGGGTGGAGCCCTCCGTTGACTCGCGCAACTGTTACCCTTCGTGGGTTGAAGTCTCCATCAACGTGGATGTATGATAGCACCACCTATCGGAACCACGCCAAAAACATCCGCGTCTCCAATTGCATTTGCACACTCCAATCCCATCCCTTTACTTTCTTGCCAGTTGCATGCTTTACTTTTTGCTGCTCATATACTCTTTGCATGCTTGGTTGAATTGTATCTAGATTGCTTGACTTGTGCTAAGTTGCTAAAATCTGCCAAGAACTAAAATTGGGAAAAGGTTAAGTTTTTATTTGGCCAAGTAGTCTAATCACCCCCTCTAGACATACTTTCGATCCTACAATTGGTACCAGAGCTTTGGTCTCCATTTGCCTTGATTTCCATAGCTTTTGGTGATCATAGCCTTGGTTTCACAGCCTAGGAGAGTATGGCGTCTAGTGAGGGAAATTACCACTGTAGAGGTCCTTACTTTGATGGTACTAATTTTGCCAGTTGGAAGCATAAGATTAAAATGCATATTCTTGGACATAACCCTGTCGTTTGGGCTATTGTGTGTATTAGCTTGCAAGGTGAATTCTTCGATGGGAGAGAACTGAACCGTGAAGCTACCGCGGAAGAGTTGAAGATGCTGCAATACAACACTCAAGCTTGTGATATCCTCTTCAACGGATTGTGCCCCGAAGAATTCAACAAAATCAGTCGCCTTGAGAATGCAAAGGAAATTTGGTATACTTTGATTGATATGCACGAAGGTACCGACTCCGTCAAGGAATCCAAATTGGATGTGCTTCAAAGTCAACTTAACAAGTTCAAAATGAAGGATGGTGAAGGTGTCGCTGAAATGTACTCTAGGCTTGCTCTCATCACAAATGAGATTGCCGGCTTAGGAAGTGAAGAGATGACCGATAAATTCATCATTAAGAAGATCCTAAGAGCTTTGGATGCAAAATATGATACCGTGTGCACATTGATCCAAATGATGCCCAACTACAAAGATCTCAAGCCAACGGAAGTCATTGGAAGAATTGTTGCTCATGAGATGGCACTCAAGGATAAGGAAGAACTTCACAACAAGTCAAGTGGTGCTTACAAAGCCTCATGTGATCCTCCTACATCATCAAGTGAGAAACAAACCTTCAATGAGGAATTGAGCCTAATGGTGAAAAACTTCAACAAGTTCTACAAGAGTAGAAGCAAGGAAAGAAGTTCCAAGTCAAGGTCCTACAATGAAAAAAGATCTTTGAGTCACGAACGTAATTGCTACAATTGTGGAAGACCAGGACACTACTCCAATGAGTGTACGACTCCCTACAAAAGGAGAGAAGATTCACCTAAAAGAAGAAGTAGAAGAGAAGAATCACCACAAAGAGAGAGGAGGAGTAGAGATGATCGTTATGAATGAAGAACCTCCCGGAGAAGCAAGGATTCAGAATGGAAGAACAAATCATCAAAGAGCTACACAAAGCGAAGACATCAAGCTCATGTTGGTGAATGGGTATCCAGCTCTGACTCCGACCATCACTCCGAGAGAAGTTATCACTCCGACTCTGAATATACTCAAGATGAAGGTGTTGCCGGTCTAGCACTTGTGTCAACCAACTCCTAGGACATATTTGACTCATCAAATGAAGGGATTGGAATATGCTTCATGGCTAAAGGCCCAAAGGTATCACACCCCGAGTATGTTGACTTCAATAGTGATGAAGATGACTTGTTAGGTGATGATGATTTACTTGTTGACAACTCTAGTGATGAATACTATGATGAAATAACAATTAATCATGCTAATCAAGATAAAACGAATGACAATTATAAGGAGAAGATTGAGCGTCTAACTAAAAACTCTTAAGTTAGCTCATGAAACTACCTTGGAAGATCATCGAGAACTTTTAAGAACTCATGAGAAGTTAAGTTTTGAAAAGCTCAACCTGGAGCAAGAGCATGAGTTTTTAAAGGCAATCAATGATGATCTTTGCAAGAAAAGTTCTTCTTACATTGCCAAGCATTTACTCTTATCTACTTACATGCCTCAAGTAAAATCTAGCAACAAAAGTAAGAAAGATTCTTCCTCTAGTAGTAACAATAATCAAGCTAAATCCAATGTTGTTGCTTCTATTAGTTCTCTTGATTCCACAAATGATTCTCATAGCCAAGTTACACTTGAGCAAGAAAATAGCTTATTTAAGGGAATTATAGAGAAAGGTGTTTACAAGAGCCTTGCCGGAAGTAAGCAATTTGAAGAAATTGTACGCAAGCAAGGAACACACTGGAAGAATCAAGGTGTTGGTTTTGAATGAAAGTTCAATGCCAATGGAGTTGAGTGGGAAGAAGATCAATACCCCAAGATGAAGTTTGTTCCTCAACAAGAGAAGTATGATCCTACTTCTTTTCAAGGGACACAAGCTCAAGATGATCTTCCACCACAAGACCACAAGCAAAAAGGCAAGGACAAGCTTCAGGAGGAGATTGATGCATTTGAAGAAGCTCCCAAGGACTTGGTCAAGTGGGTTCCCAAGACTACATCAAGTTCTACTTCAGCAAGTTCTACTACAACCCCAAGGATTCCCATCAAGCACTACAAAAAAATATACTTCCGTGATGATACTGTTTGTCACAGTAGGTCGCGTTTTTTGTCATGCATGTACAGCCATGACGGTTTTATGACAGAATCAAGATAGTCATACCTGTGCTGTCGTAGAAGTGTTCCATGACATCACCAAAATTATCATCATGGAAGTTTCCACTTCCATGATGATAAATCGCGCGTCACAGAAGTTCTTTCGTCAAGGGTGACCGACACATGGCATCCACCGTAACGGAACGCCGTTAAGCTATCGGGTCCGATTTTGGATCCCATAACCGTTAACAGCCCGGACCAATGGGGATTTTCCACGTGTAAAATCATCGTTGGTCGGAGGAAACACGTGTTGCCTCACCGTTGGGACAGATGTTATCCACTCATTGGACAGGAGGCGCCTATGATAGGTTGACACGTGGCACGGCCCAACAGTGGCCCATTCCGGTGAAAAAGGCCGACCCAATAAAAATTAGCAGGCCGGCCCATATATGGCCTACTTGTGTCAGGTCCATTTAAGCCCACGGCCCATACGAGATGTGCCAATTCGGCCCGTTAAAGATTTGACACCATTGCAGCCCATCGTCAGTTCGAGCCCGTTAACGGCCCGCTATATTTTGGGCTCAATATCGGCCCGATGAGATTTCGGCCTGTTAACGGTCCATTTAATGGATGGGCCAATTTTCAGGATGTACATCTTTCGGCCTTTTAGTGACCGATTAAATGTTGGGCTAATTTCCGGCCCGATGTATCTTTCAGCCTGTTGACAGCCCATAAATCAATTGGGCCATTTGTAGTCGGACCTGAGTTTCAGCCTTTTAGCGACCCATTTAAGTGTTGGGCCAATTTCCGGCCTGGTGTCTCTTTCAGCCTGTTGATGGCCCATAAATCAGTTGGGCCATTTGTAGTCGGACCTGAGTTTTGGCCTTTTAGCGACCCATTTAAGTTGGGCCAATTCCCGGCCCTTTGTGCCTTTCAGCCTGTTAACGGACCATAAATGAGTTGGGCCATTTGTAGTCGGACCTGAGTTTTGGCCTTTTAATGGCCCATGCCCTTCATGGTCCAATACCAGCTCGGTTTCTCTTTCGGCCTACTAAAGGCCCACAACACAGTTGGGCCATTTACAATACGGCCTGACTTTCAGCCTCTTAGTGGCCCATGCTCTTCATGGTTCAGTATAAGCCCGTTGTCTCTTTCGGCCTGCTAAAGGCCCATAGTATAGTTGGGCCATATGTAGCCCGAACTTAGTAATGGCCTGTTAACGGCCTGTGAAATCAATTGGGCCCACCTGTTGCCCGCTTCGATGTCGGCCTGTTAACGACCCGGGAGGTAAGAGGGCCGACCATTAACTTTCGGCCTAGTAACGGCCCATTAACTTAATGGGCACACTAAAGTTTGTACATGTATTTAGGCCAAATTAGATAATTTGAGCCCATTACGATGAGTAATTATGCACAGGACCAAAACCGATCAAGCAAAGGTACGGCATACAGGGAAAAACGTTGCACATCCAGCATATATTACAGGAAATTACATCCACTGGGCAATCAAAGATTGATGCCAGTGCAAATAAATGAACATAACCTAACGATCTACAACGTCACAATCTGCAACCTCAGCACGGATGACGCCCATAAGCATGTGGGCAAGTTCTTGTTGCTTTGCTACACTGTCTCTGAGAACATTGATCAGTTGTTGTGTCGCACGACTCTGCACCTCTAATTCAGCCATTAATTGGTTCACAAACATACATTTTTTCCGTTGCATTCGAGACAGAGGATACTGAACAGATTCAGATGGCGATTTTGGCAGGCTTGTATTATTGATAGTGGAGAGTGTCTCGACAACTGCATCATAACATAAATTAGGAGGGGAACCAAACAGATTAATCATGAGTTATTGGCATATTACCTGGCCTAGATTTATTGGAAGGAAACAATGGAGTTGCCTTGCTGTTTTCAGAGTTTGTCTTCTTATCTTCAGTAGCCTGCACCAAATTAACACACTAGCATTCCTATCATTGGCCAAGTCAGATAATAGGAAAGCAACATTGACACAATGAACGTTTGGGCAACTAGCCTACACCAAATTAACACAATATGGCACAGCTATCATCAGCTAGGTAAGGTAATACGAAAGCAACATTGACACAATGAATGAATGGGCAACAAGAGCAGCATTACAATTCAGTAATGTGCATGATATGAGATAGTACACTCATGCAGCTCAGTATGCAAAACTACCAGGCAATTTTCTTTACAAAAATCAACATTGGCACCTTTGACATTTTGCTACAAATAATTTTAGATCAGATAAAGGTTGGATTCACGCCGATTAACAAAATACATGCTGATGTAAAAATATAGTGATATACAACAGGTACTTACATCAGCATTGGAGCACAGAGAATTCCCGCAAGATATTTTCCTCGAATACAATCCCAATGAAGGAAGTCTTCTATCATTTAACATTATTTTCTAAAAGAGAGATGGGTAAGAAACATGTAGAAAATATGATCAGAATGCTATAAAATTTCATGATGCAAGCATACGCACATGCTTCTTAGAATGAAGTTGACACTCTTTTGCTGGAGTGGAGCGGACTAGTTCTCTGGCCACTGGAATCTGCTTATTATCAGTGGGAGTTGGGTTTCTCTGTGCTGGAGCAGTATCTATGAAAAATGGAGTTGGTTTATTATCTCCTGGCATTTGGATCTTTTACAAAGACCTGGTTTGTAACCCTTCAGATTCTAACATAGCCGTCTTCCCCTTGCATGCCTTATATAGAAGAATGGTGCTTCAATTATAAAACATGCTACAGCAGAGATGGAATAGGTATTGAAGAATAGAAATGCATGACATATTGACATGTATTCACTCCATACGGAAATAAATGGATGGGTCTAGGCGTATTTCAGTTCTAGATACATCCAGTTTTATCCATTTCTGCGACATGTAATCCGGACGGAGGGAGTATGATGTAAGAGCTAGGGATACGAGGACAACACAGTAAAAAATACTAAAAACCCACTGCAGAACCAAAGTATTCAAACTCACTGATATGAGATAGTACACTCATGCAGCTCAGGATGCAAAACTACCAGGCAGTTTTCCTTACAAAAACCAACATTGTGGCCTTTAATCATACATTTTGCTACAACTAAATTTAGATCAGATAAAGGTTGGATTCACGCCGATTAACAAAATACATGCTGATGTAAAAATATAGTGATATACAAGAGGTACTTACATCTGGATTGGAGCACAGAGAATTCCTGCAAGAATCTTTCCTCACAGACGATACCAGTGCAGAAATTCTTCTATCTGTTAAGCTTATTTTCTAAAAGAGAGATGGGTGAGAAACATGTAGAAAATATGATCAGCATGCTATAAAATATCTTGATGCAATGATACGCACATGCTTCTTAGAATGGAATTGACATATTTTTGCTGGACTGGAGCGGACTAGTTCTTTGGCCACTGGAATCTGCTTATTATCAGTAGGAGTTGGGTTTCTCTGTGTTGGAGCAGTATCTATAAAAACTGGAGTTGGTTTATTATCTCCTGGCATTTGGATCTTTTGCAAAGGCCTTGTTTGTAACCCTTCAGATTCTAACATAGTCGTCTTCCCCTTGCATGCCTTGTATAGAAGAACGGTGCTTTAATTATAAAACATGCTACAACAGAGAGATGGAATAGGCACTGAAGAATAGAAAGGCATGGCATATTGACATGTATTCCCTCCATCCGGAAAAAAATGGATGGGTCTAGGCGTATTTCAGTTCTAGATACATCCTTTTTTATCCATTTCGGCAACATGTAATCTGGACGGAGGGAGTATAGTGTAAGAGCTAACAGGACAACACAGTAAAAAAACACTAGTTGAATGTAAAACTGTATGCTAGCGGAATACATACAGAAAAAACTAAGGCAACATACATGTGTATGATTGTGAAACTAAGATGGCATTGCAACAGAGCACTAGAACAACACTTTTCAATGTAAAAAACATGGTATGGTAGACAAATGAAGTACATACTAACGAATAACTAAGATATTCAGAAGCATGATGTCCAAATTAAGCAGATGGCAACAGTACTTGAATTTTAAAACATGTTATCATGAATGGAATATGTACTAAAAACAGGAAGGCGTGACATATTTACATGCATGATTAGCATGCTAAGCACATGGCATCACAACAGAGTAGATACGCTCCAGGACATTATATGCATGTTGTACCCATATCACAGGCCAAGTTAGAGCAAGGACCTTGTGGGGTGAACCCAGTGAAGAGGATTCATCATCTTTCGGCAAGTCTTCTGAAGAACTGCCTTTACATGTTCCATCATATTGGGTATCATTGGCATCAAGTTTATTGGCCTTTACGTTGCTCCATGAGGTTCTTGTGGATATATCAGTGTGTGCAATTACATCTGACATGCATGGAATATAAGTAGTAGTTAGATTTATGTAATGAGTGCTTGTAGGAGACGACATAAATAGTAGGACTGGGGTTAACTAGTAGCAATAGGTCTCAAAAACTAAAGGGAAAACACAGATGAAAGCTACAGAATATGTATCATTTGTACTCGAGATTAACTAGATGGCACACAAAAGTATTAAAGAACAACATAGGTAATACTAGAAGTGGTATAATACTATGATCACCAACCTATGGGATAGCATTGGCTGATGGATGATAACTACGGAACAACGTTACCTAAAGAACAAGTATCTTAGCTGAACTATGGAACATTGTTAACTCCTGAACAAGACTCGTAAAAGATCAGCATGAATATACAGTGAAATGTGATAATCTATTTTCCATGCTTAGATGAATAACAAAGCCATAAATGTTGCACACAAGTAAGATGAGGGTACAACCTATCTGGCCGCCATCCATAGGAGTGAGCATCATGTGTTGACTTGTCGATGGCCCTGCAGTTGTTGTGGCTGTCCATGTGAGGCACGCACATTCGATGCAGGGAACTATTTAGTGGGGACTATAGCTCCCTTCTAGTCTATGCTTCCCTTGTTGGAGCAGCTGCGGTGAGTTGGAAGACGGTGTGTGTCAGTGTCAAAACCGGCGGATCTCGGGTAGGGGGTCCCGAACTGTGCGTCTAGGCAGATGGTAATAGGAGACAAGGGACACAATGTTTTTACCCAGGTTCGGGCCCTCTCGATGGAGGTAAAACCCTACTCCTGCTTGATTGATATTGATGATATGGGTAGTACAAGAGTGGATCTACCAGGAGATCAAGGAGGCTAAACCCTAGAAGCTAGCCTATGGTATGATTGTTGTAATGGTTGTTCGTCCTATGGACTAAAACACTCCGGTTTAAATAGACACCGAAGAGGGCTAGGGTTACACAGAGTTGGTTACAATGGTAGGAGATCTACATATCCGTATCGCCAAGCTTGCCTTCCACGCCAAGGAAAGTCCCATCCGGACACGGGACAAAGTCTTCAATCTTGTATCTTCATAGTCTTGGAGTCCGGCTGATGATGATAGTCCGGCTATCCGGACACCCCCTAGTCCAGGACTCCCTTAGTAGCCCCTGAACCAGGCTTCAATGACGATGAGTCCGGCACGCATATTGTTTGGCATTGCAAGGCGGGTTCCTCCTCCGAATAATTTATAGAAGATTGTGAACACCAGGATAGTGTCCGCCTCTGCAAGATAAATTCTACATTCCACCGTAGAGAGAATAATATGTACACGAGTTTGATCTGCTGACATATTTTGTGGCATGACGTCACGCCACTACCAAGCCTTTACTTGAATCGTTTTTTATTATACCACCTCAGCGTGTTTAGCAAAGCGGTTTCCTTGGCACGTCTTGTCGAAGCAGAGATCGTGTTCCCCTTATTCTGGGATTCCCATCAATACGGACGTGGGTAACCCAACCGTGCCTGTCGCCACACCTCCTCTATCGAAGGTGAGTCCCAAACGGTCACGAGGACGGCTCTTGGTATTCTTCCCTCTTTATAATGAGACCAAGGCTCATTTCTTTTCTTTAATCCTCAATCGAATCTACCCCTCGCCCTGAGTTCCAACACCCAGAGTTCCAGATTCGAGCGCTTCAGACCTTTAACAATGTCCGGCTCCGACCTACATGGCCGGTGGATTCCCTCCTCCGTCACGGAAGAGGATGTGCTAAAGCTGCGAGAAGCCAGGTACCTAACCTGCGAGCCCGGCGAGAGCACCGTGTTCGTGTCCCACCTCCGTCGGGGTTTAGGCTTCCCGACGGATCCTTTTGTGAGAGGGCTCATGTTTTACTACGGGTTGGAATTCCATGACCTGGCTCCGGAGTCTATCCTCCATAATCTCATCGTTCATCGTTGTCTGTGAAGCCTTCCTCCGCACTACTCCCCACTTCGGTTTGTGGCTCAAGACCTTCGACGTAGAGCCGAAGATGATCGAGGGGTGTCAAGTTGAGTGCGGCGGGGCGGTTGTAAGCAGAAGGGCCGATGCTCCATGTCCCAAGGGCTCTTTCCAGGAGGAGCTCGGCTTGTGGCAACAGGTGTGGTTCTATATTATCGATCCTAGGGGCAGCAAGCAGAAGCCGCTGCCCATCTTTCGCTCGGGCCCTCCACAGCAGCTGATGTCGTGGGTCAACCAGGGGCTCAACTGGGGGCCGTCAAAGGACGTACCCCTACTGCAGGGCCGGATTCGAGACCTCCAAGAGAGGGAGATCAATCTGGTCATGGTGATGCAGGTTATGCTCATTCGGCGTCTTCTGCCCTGCAAGCGTCGCCCCCTCCGACTGTGGGAATTCAACCCAGAGGGACCACGAGCTCTCCAACACTTCATGGGTATGACACCCGTGGAGATGTACAAATTGTTCTTCGGATCACAAGAGGTGTGTCCGGAATTGACCGAGGACGCTGGCCTAAGCTGCAATCACCCAGATACGCAAGTAAGTATCCCTGTGTCCGGACACAGCGTTCGTTTGCACCTTCTTGAATTTGCTTTTTAACCAATCGTTCCTTGAGTAGGAGTGGATAGCGCAAGCGGAATTGATACGGTGTCCGGCCCCCATCCCGGAGACCGCGCCGGATCCCGTTGTCACACCCTGATTTTCATGCCACAACACTTAAGCTAATAAATCATGATAAAATGTTGTTTGATAAAAACTTTTGAGTGTTTTGGACCTTGCCTTGATTGGATTTCGTGTGTTGTTTGCAAGTGCTCTAAAAATCAAATAAATCCCCCAACTCCTATACTTCATCTCCTTGATCCAAAACCTTTTCCCAATGATCATGACATGTGTATAGAGCAATATAGTATTTTCTTACAAAAATAATTTGGCCAAAAAGTATTTTCAAAAATTAGTTTTCCAAAAACCCCTGAATTGAGGTTTGCACTGCAAGTACTTAATTAAGGGCAGAAAAATCTTTCCAAAAACATATTTGACTTCTATTAGATATAGGATACCCAGAAACCACAAAAATATAATTTTAAAAGTTATTTTCCTATATTATTTAAAAGCTTTTTCTTAAGGCCAGAAATGGTCTTTAATAGGGAAAAATTATTTTATTGTTTTAAAAATATTTGAAAAAATATCAGGGAAACTCAGTGGACATATATTATCCATATATAAGAGTTTCAACACATGGTCATGTTCGAAATATTGGTCAAATCCCTCAAAAACCCTTTCTGGATATTTCAAGCTTTTGAAATATTTACAAAGGAAATATTCTCCAAACATTCCAAGCAAATTCTAGCATGTCACATATGACATATTAGGTGATCTTGCCAAGTCTCATGTCATGGAGAATAGTATAACTCCATGAAATGCCCTCAAAACCATTTCTGTCCATTTTGAAGTTTGAGCAACTTTACATTGCCAAACATGTCCAAATGTTCTCAAACCTTGTGAACATGCTCAAATGGTCTAATAATTAATCTAGACAAAATGGCACAAGTTGGAGAATAAGTTAACTTGATCAAAGTGCCCCAAAAACCTTCCTGTCCAGAACCAAATTTGAACAACTCTACATTGGCAACTTTCTCCTTTTGATCTCAACTTTTGTGGTCATGTTCAGAGCCTCTAATGATGACACTACACCAAGTGGTGCATCAAGAAGAATAGATTTTCATGACTAAATCTTGGAAATCCATTTCTGTTCATTTCTAGGGTTCACAAAAGTTGCATTGTCAACTTTACCCAAATGGGCTCAATATTGGTGGAACCTATTATTTTATCATAACATATGACCCTGTCAATCCTCATGACAAATGGATGTCATCTACTTGCCCAAACCTTTATCAAACACCTTCTGACACTTTACCAAAATGCCATTTTTGATCTCTTCCACTCATCTCCATGAGCTGAACTTCTTCCCACAACATCTCCTAGTCCCCCTCTACCTGTGGTGTGCTTTCCTGCCCAAGGGGCAATGATGAAGGGGGGCATGGATCCACTTTCCTTCTTTGGACAGCAGCATTTTCACTCTCTCTCCACCCCTCCTCTCCTCTACTGGCTCCCCAAGGCATCCAATGCCATTGTCACATTGTTTACTCCGCCCTGCAGCTTCCAGACACAAGTGGGCGCGTGAGGACGCGAGGAAAAGCCGCGCATGCCGGCCAAAGACGTGCTCTGGAGCACGCTACCGTGCTCCCGACCGTTGACACGGCGCTCCCATCCACCTCGAGCCTCCCCCTCGCGCCAGTCGAGGTGCCTCGACGTACGCAACACGCCACCGAGCTGGCCCCCTTCTCTCTCTTCCTCCTGCTGCCTCCTCTCGCACGCGCACCGGCCGCCCGAGGGCTCCAATGGGCAGCCTCACACGCGCGATGCCTCTGACCTGTCCCCGCTCCTTCTCTCTCTTCCTGGCGCCCTACTCCACCCCCACTAACGCCGCAGACAAGTCCTTGCCCTCTCTCCTGGCCTCCCGAGCCGTTGTCGCGGCCACCCGTACGCCGCGTCCACGGTGAGCCACGGGTCGGCTATTTAAGGCCACCCCCGAGCCCCCTCTCTACTCCTTTGGCCCTCTCTCCCTCCCGTGCATCCCCTGTACCAACCCACTCCCCTCCTCGCGCTCTCCATCCACCTCCATGGCCGGAGCCGAGCCGCCGGACTTCGGTTAAATTCATGCCAACCCGAGCCCCTCCTCTCCACCTCATGGCCTCAGAACATCTCCACCACCATCATGCATATCTCCCCCGCTTCATTTCGTCCTCTCCGCGGCTGCAGCGCCATGCCCCAACCTCACCGTCGCCTCCGTCCGTCGCGGGCAATGCACCGCTCGCATCCCGCCACCCCAGCCGTCATGGAGCACCTCGGCGGGTGCGTCACGCTCTCCCGAACCCGCCGGTATGCCGGGCATCGCCGGAGGTGGCCTGTGCCACCGGAGCCCACGCCCGCAAGGGTTCGGCCCTGCCTCCCCTGCCTCGCCTCTTTTCGAGAGCGGGAGGTGGGGGACGAACCCGACATGTGGGCCCCGCGTGTCAGCGGCACAGTGGGGCGGGCCCATGAGTTAAGTGGACACGGGCTTTGCCCGCTGACGCCTTCGCTCGGGGAAGGCGTATTTCCCCGGAGTACGCCTTCGTCGTGGCCCTTCCCGTGCGCAGCTGAGCCACTGGGCCGGCCTGTCAGCTATCCCTCGCCCAACGCGCAGAATAAGTGGTATAGCCTTTTTCCTTATTCTTTTTCCAGTCAACTTCAAAAATCCATAAACAATTCAAATGGACTCCAAATTTGATGATTCAAATTTCTAGTGACTCTATAAATCATGATCTACCTGGTGATGCAACATGCACATTTTTCCAGAGAGCTTTCCTTCACAAATATTTACCAAACCCTATTTTTCCTGTTTCTGTGATGAACTTTAGAAAATCACAGAGAGCCCATTTTTGATCCAAATTCCATGATTCAAAATCCTAGATTTCTATAAGTTCAAAACATAGTTTTTGAACATTTTTAATAATACTTTCCGTATCACCTCAAATAATGGTCTATTTCTTTATATATAGCCAACTTTGCAAATTCATAGGAAAATCATCTCAACTCCAAATCCAGTGAAACCAATTCCTAGATGCTTCTAAAATCATCCTTTGTTAAATGGGTGCATTTTGTCATTTTTCCAAAATATATTTCTATACACTTCTTACAAATCCATAAACCCCTTGATTCCATCATATTGAAATGTTCAGAGATGTCCATTGATCAAATCCTAATGAAACCACTTTGGTCATCCCTCATATGACTAGAGGTATCCTAGAAGAGTCCAACTCATATTTTTAGAGCACTTTTATTTCCTGCCTTGTTGTGTTGCTTATTATGATTGTTTCCGACGTTAGTTGACGAAGCAGACGGAGAACTTGGAGAAGGACCAGAAGACTTGAAGACTCTGAGGAACCAGGCAAGCAGCCCTTTGACCATGGTGATTGGAAGAATTTCGTCCGCCGAAGGCGGGTTGCATGATGCCGTCAGAAGCTTGCTGGCGGGGTTTGAGGTATGTAAAAATGACATACCTTTTGTCAGTTTTACACATAAAGTGCGCCCTGTATAGATAGTAGCCCCTGAGACTCGGTAGGTTGTCGAGAGCGACAGTGTGCTGAGGATCAAAATCGCAGGTATTGATTTTCGCCTTTCCTATGCAGGTGGAGAATAGTTCGGTGGCCAGCCGGACTGATGGAGTTGCCGAACTAAAGCGGCAACTCGACGCTGCGGATGCGGACATCGCGCTGGTCAATAAGCGACTTGACGAGTCACAAGGTAGGTTTTTCTCCGTGGTCACCTAGTAAGGGAGACGAAGCCCACTCCTTACAACATGTGTGCTCAATGCAGATGGTGCCGCTGCTGTGGAGAGCCTTCGGGCAGAACTTGCTCGAGCCAAGGAGCAGGCCAGAAGGAGTGATGCGGCTACCTCGAGGGCGGCCGAAGAGCTAGAAGCCAAAAGGGCTGCTCACTGCCGAAGCAGGGAGGAGATGGCCGAAATGGCCGTGAAGCTGAGAGATGTTACCGACCACTGTGAGGTTCTTGAAAAGGAACGCCGAGTGGAGAAAGAAAGCCTGAAGAAGGCCACCACCGAAGCCAAGGATGCCCGTTCTGCAATGCGGGCTATAAAGGAGGAGCTGCGCCAGGCCGGAGATATTGCGGCTGGCAAGCCTTTTTTGCTGCGCAGGAGGTTTACGGATCCGAAGTATGCTCAGCTTGGCCAGCTGTGGGGTCCGGTGGATCCTTATATGGATTTAGCGGCGAGTGCGGCAGATGCTGTTGTGCACTTCCGAAGTCAAAAGGATCACGAGACGGAAGAGCTTTTTTGGTCTCAATTCCATAGTCCGGAGCGTTCACTTCCACTGACCGATCGGCTGGCTGAGTGGGCTGAGCTAAATAGATTGTCCAGACTTGCCATGACGGATATCGTGGCTCATGTCTGGCCGGATAGGCCCAAGACGAAGAGTTATTTCGGCTTATTGCAGCAATTCCTTGGGGCGGTGCCGCATATAAAGGTGATGAAGCGGTCGGCCTGCATAGAGGGTGCACGGATGGCCCTCGCTCGTGTGAAGACACACTGAGCGGAAATGGATGCCACCGATGTTGCAACCCGGGGTTCGGACGAGAGTCGGTTACCCACCGAGCACTATTTCGGGGAAGTTCTGCGTGGTGCTCGTGTAATAGAGTCGCAGTGCTCAAAAAATGTCATGTTCAAATGAACTTTATGGTTTGTAAAACGATATTCATAATATAAGCGCTTTTTCTACTTGTGCGTTCAAGTATTGGAATATCTCCTGTGCGGCCGTTAATGTATACTTGTGTATAACCTGAAAGATGCCAGTCTTCGGCTTCAGCCCCCACGCACATAGTGCGGGGGTGTTTGCAAAGTAGCGCATTTTCACACTTAATCCAATGTCTTGGCCCTATGAAGGGGGTGGTAGCATAGCAAACGAGGCAAGCGGACTATAATGCTTTATCACTTTCACTTAGCCATAGGAGTTTGAAGGTGGGGCTACGATATAGCCCCTAGGGGCACCGCGCTCTCCGGATTTGGGGCGCGTGTGTGCCTGACCGGGAAGCGGTCCTTCGTCAAAGCGGAGGAATTCTAAACATTCTAGAGGTCGATCGAGTGGTTGACCAGTCTCCCGCTACATCATGATAGTCAGTTTTTGGCTTTCTCTACTGAGGTGCTCACCCGGACGAACCGGGGCACAATCGCAGTAGTTCTCCTGGTGCCGCGTTAGCCGATGATACGGAACGTAAGGCAGCAAAACAAAGGAGCCGGGCAAACCCAACATTTGACCAAAGACATGATTCGGAGCTGATGCATATAAGGCCTAACTCGAGACGCCGAACACTCCCTAAGGTTTTCGGTCTTTATGATGACGGGCAGATCAATGCCCTAAGCCCCTAGTGTCCAGGTACACGCGGGATCCTCTGACGCGGCCGATGCCAAAACGTCAGCGTCCTCTCTGGCTATGGTGAGAAACCAGGGGATGTATAGCAACAAGAGACAGTAAAAAAGGTTTACGCGGGGTCTTAATCTGAAAAGAATCCTTGTAACGGGTCCCTACTGCACATCTGCGCCTGTGTCTCCGTTGTGGTGTATCCTAGATGGGTGTAACACGCTGTTCATCTGTAAAAGAGAGGAACTTAGTCTGAAAAGAAATCGTGTGAAAAATGTATTTAAAACAGAGCATGAATAAGTGAATAAAGTTGAGCTTTTATTGGCTCTTTATTGCTCATACGCACAGCCCCTTGTGAAAGGGAGTGTGGCTAGGGAGCCCCTAGTCTATTTATGCCGGACTCGCCTAGCCGTGTCCGGGGTCTTGAACGACCTTTTAATGAGATGATGCCGCGTGGATCGGGCATTTTATGTGTAAGAGACGCGTAGTGCGGTATTGCGTTAAAGCGGGCGAAGGCTTCGCGTCCCAATAGTGCTTGATGGCTGCTTTTGAATGGGGCGACATGGAAGATCAGCTTTTCGCGACGGAAGTTCTCGGGTGATCCGAACACAACTTCTAGTAGTACGGAGCCCGTGCACTTGGCGTAAGGGCCTGGCGTCACTCCCTTGAAGGAAGTGCGGCTACGACGAATTTTAGTAGGGTCTATCCCCAACTTGCGGATTGTGTCCGGATATAGCAGGTTTAAATCGCTGCCGCCATCCATTAGGACTTGTGTAAATTGTAGTCCGTCGATTATAGGATCCAATATCAGAGCAGTCCATCCTGCGTTTCGAATACTTCTAGAATAGTCCAGGTGGTCGAAAGTAATTGGTTTTTTCATCCAATCTCGGGGTTCCGCTGGGGTGGACCGTGCGGCACGTACTTTAGCGGGTGCTGCACTATTGTTACGTATTATCACATGAAGTGAGTTTACTGTTTTGACTTCTTGTGGGAAAGTCTTTTGTTTTCCGGCGCTCTGCTGGTGGGGTTCGTTGTCATCCTCACTTGGCGCGTCGAGCCCCTTGTGTTCGACGTTGAGTCGGCCGGACTGTTTGAAGACCCAATAATCTCGGTGGGTGTGGTTTGCAGGCCTTCCGGAGGTACTGTGGATTTGACATATCCGATCCAAAATTTTGTTTAAGTTGGATAGCTCGTCACTGTTGTCCTTAAGAGGCAGTGTTTTGTTGTTCGGTCGCGAGCTTTTGAATCCGGCGTTTGACCGCCGTGCTCTTTGGGCTTTTTTCTTTATTTCGGCGCTGGTCCTTTCTGCGCCGTGATTTTCCGTTTCCATCTCTAATCTCGGACGTACTCGGGTCGCTGGTGCTGCATCTTGCTAGCCAGCTGTCTTCCCCCGCGCAAAAGCGGGTCATGAGGCTTGTTAGCGCGGTCATTGTTCTCGGCTTCTCTCGGCCGAGGTGTCTGGCGAGCCATTCGTCTCGGACATTATGTTTAAAAGCTGCTAAGGCTTCGGCGTTCGGACAGTCGACTATTTGGTTCTTTTTAGTGAGGAACCTATTCCAGAATTTGCGCGCTGACTCTCCGGGCTGTTGGGTTATGTGACTTAAATCGTCTGCATCCGGAGGGCGGACATAAGTCCCCTGAAAATTTGCTCTAAACGCGTCTTCGAGCTCTTCCCAACTTCCAATGGTATTTTCTGGGAGGCTTTTGAGCCAATGCCGAGCTGGCCCTTTGAGCTTGAGGGGTAGATATTTTATGGCGTGGAGATCATCTCCTCTAGCCATGTGTATGCGCAGGATGTAATCCTCAATCCAGACTCCAGGGTCTGTTGTTCCGTCGTATGCCTCTATGTTTACGGGCTTGAACACTGCTGGGAATTCATGATCCAACACCTCATCGGTGAAACATAGTGGGTGTGCGGCGCCCCTGTATTTAGGTGTGCCATTATCTTCGAACACGCGACGTGTTGTGTTTCTTCCTGGGGCCCTCTTTTTTGGCCCATAAATGGACCTGACCGGGCCATTCGTTTTGCAAGGATATTTATGTGTGTGATGCGCTGGCTTATGTGCGGCGCCGCTTGCCGCTCTTGGCCTGTCATGTAGTCGTCTATCCAGCCAGGCGGCCTCTTTGCTTTTTAATTGTGGGGGTTCTATGGCCTCCTCGTCGAATCCGGGCAGCAGCTTGCGCTTCAGGTAGCTCTTTATTTGGTGGCCATTGCCATATTTGTCTGCGGTCTTGAGTACTTTGCTCCACCTCATTCTGAGTGTGTCTTCCGCTGTTTTGAGCTTCCATTTCTCCTTCTTCAGACTTCTTGCAGTGGCGACAAGCCTTTTTTGGAGGTTCTTATGCTCCGGTGGTGTGTCCGGTGTGAGATCGTCCGGACTGTTGTTTTCGCCGAGGATGAGTTGATTATCCGATTCATCCTGTTCGGATGGCTGCTTGGTTGCATGTTCGTCGCCCGCTGGTTTGCCCTGCTCTATGGTTGGGTCATTATGAGCATCGTTGTTATTGAGGCGGGACTTGTGGTGGCGCTTGCGTCGCCGTTTTGGTTGTTTTTTGGGGGAATTATCCTTCACTGCGTCCCGTTGTTCCTCGTTATCACTCCCTTTTGGGGTGTCTACCATGTATATATCATGAATTGAGGTGGCCTTCCCGTGCCCGGTAGGCGCTGGTTCTTGATTGTCTCCGGCGTCGTCGTCCATACCGTCGATGTCTTCGGAGTCGTAGTCTAGCATGTCGGTTAGATCGTCGACAGTGGCTACAAAGTGGGTGGTGGGTGGGGTTTGAATTTCTTTGTCGTCCGCATCCCAACCATCCTGGCCACAGTCCGGCCAGGGCTCTCCTGATAACGAGAGATACTTTAGCGAATTCAGGATGTCACCAAAGGGTGAGTGCTGAAAGATGTCCGCAGCGGTGAACTCCATGGTCGGCGCCCAATCGGATTCGATTGGAAGGGGCGCAGGAGGTTCGGAGTCCGGCAAGGAGTCCGGCACCTCGGAGTCACGAGCTTTGCAAGGGACAAGGTCAGTATTTGGCTCCATCACCGTAGAGATTGCAGCTCCCGAGGCGGTGTCCAGCCACCTGTCCTCGATCTGCGCGGTTGGCTCCGAACTATGGGTCAGAGCGGATTCGTGTGCGGCCTCCAGGGTACTGTCCGGCGGCAGAGCTAAGTCATGCCCATCGTGACAGTGCGGCACGCTCGGCTGTGGCTCGAATCCATCGAAGATCAAGTCTCCACGGATGTCAGCCGTGAAGTTTAGGCTTCCAAATCTGACCTGATGGCCAGGGGCGTAGCTTTCGATCTGCTCCAGATGGCCAAGTGAATTGGCGCGCAGTGCAAAGCCGCCGAACACGAAGATCTGTCCGGGGAGAAAAGTCTCACCCTGGACTGCGTTGTTGTTGATTGAAGAAGCCATCAAGCCTATCGGTGACGACACAGAGGAACTCTCAATGAAAGCACCAATGTCGATGTCAAAACCGGCGGATCTTGGGTAGGGGGTCCCGAACAGTGCGTCTAGGCGGATGGTAACAGGAGACAAGGGACACGATGTTTTTACCCAGGTTCGGACCCTCTCTATGGAGGTAAAACCCTACTCCTGCTTGATTGATATTGATGATATGGGTAGTACAAGAGTGGATCTACCACGAGATCAAGGAGGCTAAGCCCTAGGAGCTAGCCTATGGTATGATTATTGTAATGGTTGTTCGTCCTATGGACTAAAACCCTCCGGTTTATATAGACACCGGAGAGGGCTAGGGTTACACAGAGTCGGTTACAATGGTAGGAGATCTACATATCCGTATCGCCAAGCTTGCCTTCCACGCCAAGGAAAGTCCCATCCGGACACGGGACAAA
This sequence comes from Triticum aestivum, assembly GCF_018294505.1. Taxonomy (NCBI): domain Eukaryota; kingdom Viridiplantae; phylum Streptophyta; class Magnoliopsida; order Poales; family Poaceae; genus Triticum; species Triticum aestivum. The sequence goes on along the minus strand of NC_057798.1, from coordinate 708,765,706 downwards.
GTCTTCAATCTTGTATCTTCATAGTCTTGGAGTCCGACTGATGATGATAGTCCGGCTATCCGGACACCCCCTAGTCCAGGACTCCCTCAGTGTGGCTGAAGATGCAGATAACACATAATGTTAAGAATGACATATCTCTTTGATCAGAAGAAATACACTATGAGATCAATAGCAAGGTACGAGAGTGGTCACACATCTGTTGACTGAAGACCAAATTGGGGTCACATGATTTTATTTTATTTTGGTACTGTCCGATCTAAACCAGATGGCTTGATGGCCGTCTTGTGCCTCCCAGCTGACAGTGTTCGGAATCTTCCCCGAAGAGCCAGCGACCACGGCAGAGCAGCATGCCTCCACCATCTGTGGCCCCGGCCAAAACCCTGCTCCCCGCCCCACCACACTGCCGTGGTTGCGCCGCCCCGGACCAATCCACAAAGACTCCCCGTCATCTAGATCCGGCGGCGGCAGTACCTTCAACCCACGCAACTCCAAGGGTGTGTTTGGTTTCAGTAATGGACTGGAATGGAACGGGTCTGACCTGTTCCTGGGCCTCGTTTGTGCGTTTGGTAGACAACTAGAACCAGAACAGACTCGTGCTCGCAAACCGAATATTCGGCCCAGATGCGGAATCCACTCGTACCTCTAAATCGGAGGAATGACGCGGAACGGCCTCAATCGCTTCTCTCGCTCTCGAACCATATCCTCTCTGCGGCTCTTCTCCATTGTCTCTCCCCCAACCCGTGATGTGCGCCATCGGCCCTCCTCCGGTCTATGCCACCGACCATCTTCCTTTGATCTGCAACGTCTTCCTCTCCAATCCAGTGCCGGTCTTGCCGTGGGGCAACAATGGCGGCACACGTCGGGAAGCGCCAAGCCGTCATGCTTGACGGAGCAGCCGCTCAAAACACGGACCGTTGACCGTGCCTGAGAATAGACCGCTGGGAGTAGCGGTCGCGCATGGGAACGCCAAGGTCATGCCTCGCATCTAGTCGTCCGCCAAGCTCAGCTTTCGCAATTCTTTTTCTTGTAGCTACTGTTTATCTTGTGCTTGAGTCAGATTATTGTAGCTCACAACATTGTTTGTTGCACGGATTCAATTCGTCAATGCTCAAAGAAAATTTGCTTCAATCCCTCAAACCCCTGTTTTTGAAATCCAATTTGTTTACCTGGCTTTGTTGCATAGATGGATCGATGATCACTTACAAATCCATTCCATTCCGCCTGTCAAACCAAACACCAAAATGTAACCTTTCCGTTCCTACCAAACATAAGGACGGAACCAACCCATTACGCTGGAATGGAACCATGACATTCCATTGTACTTCATTCCCGAACCAAACACACCCTAAGATGGCCATCTAAGCGCTGCTTCCACGGCAAACTTGCGGCCATGCACCCTTACGTTAGACACCAGCCAACCGCCAGCCTAGGAGCTCCGCCGCCTTGAGGGGTGTTGCTTCCCATTGGGAATCGATTGGCCCAAAATAAAAATTCAGACAACTGACACCTAAATAAAGTGATTTGAGATGAGGGTGCGACCTATCTGGCGGCATGGTGAAGTAGGCAGGTCCAGCTGCCGAGTCGATGACGCCGGCGCGGTTGCGGTGGCGACCGGCGACAGGGAAACAACGATGTTGCAATGGTCGACGGCTACAGGGAAGTAGCGCCGGGACTTTGGACAGATCCTAAGTTGGAGCCGCTCAAGCACCGTGAACAATGGCAGGGGTGAATTGGCTCCGATACAGTTCATGCGGCTGTCGTCGAGGCAGCTCCAGCAGCACGGAGTAAGAGGCACATAGCCCAGTGCACGACGGCAAATGGATAGGGTCTCCTGCATTAGGGAGGAGGGTGACTGTGAAATTGGTGCGGTGGGGGTGCCATGGAGGAGGGGCTGAGGTTTCGCGGCTCGGGAGAAGGGAGCTTCCAGGGAGAAGGTGATTTGGCGCCCACGAGGTATGAATGGGGGGGATTGGGAGGGGAGTGGAACCATGTCTTGCGGACGCTTTGTCTGTAATGTGAGGGGGAGTTACAGTTCTACCCCTGTCTTTAGGCTTCTCGGCTTGGGTCTGTGTACTGAGGGTCGGGGATAGTAGAGTAACTTTGCTTCTCCCCAAATAGTGGGCGGGAGCGATTTCGGGTGAAGTGGGCATGTTTTGAAATATAGTGGGCGCGAGCAATTTCAGGCAAGGAGAGCGTGTTTTGAAATAGTGGGCGCGAGCTATTTCGGGCGAGGAGAGCGTGTTTTGCCGACCATGGTTTATGAATTATTCGGCACATGTCATTTCAGCCGAGGAGAAGGCGCGCTTGGATGAAGTTACGAACCTACCCTTGGTGTACAACGGGCCAATTGATGCATGTCCCACATAGGAAAGTAATTTCACGTCTCCCATTTATTTGCTCGGGCGAATTTCACCGAGCAGAGGATGTTTAATGGTTCATTCAAATTTTGGGAGAACGAGCATCCACGTCTACCTTACCAAGTCGATTCGAATCAAATTTTGAAATATTAGCTTTCCACTTCTTTTTTAGATGGAGAGATGATGCTCGGGAGTAATGTGTTTTTACATGCTCGTTGCTAGCGATTTACTATATGAAAAATAGTTGACACACTCAAAAACGCGAATCAAACCGAAAATGAAATATCTCGATTCAATGAAATAGCTTGTTCAAATTGAACACCTCAATCGAGCAGCATGTTGTATAGTATTATAGTACTCCATGAACATGTTGAAAGTCAAATTAATGAACTTGTTTGATATACGCATATATCGTTCATGTGTGGATTGCAGACAACATGTTTTCCAATTTAAATATTTGAATGCAAGTTTATATCAAAACATGGTTTATATCAGTCTTTGATGCATAAAACGTGACTCTCTCTCTCTCTCTCTCT
>NC_057798.1:708731040-708762565 GCF_018294505.1 Triticum aestivum | reverse complement strand
ATCTTCAATTCTATCGCATGCATCTGACACACAAACCTTGTTGGTCCCTCTCCCTTTCTCTCCATCTCTCTCTCTCCCTCTATCTTTTTGTGTGTGTGTGGGGGGGGTGGGGTCTTTCTAGTTCGCATGCATATATACTCCATCTATAGGACTCTCTCTCGCACTATGTATGATACTCTAGTCCAAGCTAGATATCTTGGGTGCACTCATCGTACGCACACAAATTCCTTGGCTCGTTGCCCATAACTCTCTCACGCACCACTCTGTCGTCTTGGAGCTCTTCCCCCCCTCTCTCAAACTCTCCATCTACCTGGGTCACACATACACATGCATATCTCACTCGCACTCAATAGGCCCATCTTAAACTCTATCTCTCTCCCTCGTTCTCTCTCCATCTCACACACACAAACATAATATCATGCCTAGCTAGCCAAGTATGATGGTCTCTCACTCAATTGTAGGCACACGCAGTCCCCCCTATATGTATATGACTAGCTAATCTTAGTCTCCATCACAAACAAGTGCATGGTCTATCTTGATTTCCCTCGGGGCATCTTTCTATCGCGCACGCACCTCCCTCGATCTCCCACCCATATAGTCCCCTCACAATCTCGAGGGGATCTCTCTATCACAAACACACCCTCTCTCCCCCCCATGCGTCCATGTTCTCCATGTGTCCCTCTCGACCTTTGTTCCTTGTTGGCCAGACCTCTATTGGACATGGGCTATAGGTGTCTCTCTCTCCGTTGCAAACAATCACACACTAGCTATCTTCGTGTATCTCCTCGCCTCGCTTTTCCATCTCGGAGATGCATGCATGATATGTTCGCATAAGAAACGAAAAAAACACACACACTCTCTAATTTATCGTTTGTTGTCACTTTCTCTTTCACACGCATACTCTTTTTGCACACTTACTCATTCTCCTTCACACGCACTTGATCTCTCTCGACTTAGGCACTCTCCTTGGTCCATAGCATATAGATTTATTGAAAAGTCAAACACCGCAAAGTTTGACCATGTACGTGGACAAAAACAATTACATCTAGAATGGAAAACATATACCATTAGATTCACCATGAGATGTAGTTTTGTATGATGTATCTTTGGTATTGTAGATATAAATAACATTTGCATAAACCTGATCAAAGTTTCCAAAGTTTTACTTCTAAAAAATTTACATGCACTGCATTACCGAGCGGATGGAATATCTCTTTCCCCGTCTCAGCTATCTGACGCACCACTCAGCCTTATCGGGGCTCCTCAATCTCTCTCAAACTTTATATCTCCCTGGTTCACACATACACATGTCTCGCTCACGCTATACATATAGACCCATCCAACATTCTCCACCCTTGTTCTCTCTCCATGTGACACGCACCCCCCTAAGTACCATAATCCCTCACTCCATCATAGGCGCAAGCACTCCCCCCTAAGTATGATTATCTCTCACTAGCCATCAGGAACACACATATTGTCTGCTTCCATCGACATGTCTATCTCCATATCTCTTGGGGCATCTTCTATCGCGCACACACCTTGTTACTCGATCTCCCACCCATGTAGTCCCATCACGATCTCCAGGGGATCTCTCTATGGCAAACACACACTCTCTCCTCCCCATGTCTTCATTTTCTCCGCACATCTCTCTCGACCTCTCTCCCTTGTTTGTCAGACCCCTCTTAACCACGTGCTAGGGGTCTTGCTCTCTCGGTTGCAAACAACCACACACTATCTTCTCACCTTGCTTCCGTTGTTGAAGATGCATGTGTGATATGTTTGCATAAGACACACACACTTTTTCTCTACTTTTATCGTGTGTTGTCCATGTCTATTTCACACACGCACACACACTTTTTTCACTCACTCTTTCTATTCATCTCTCTCTCTCTAGTTAGGGACTCTGTCACATCCATAAGCATATGGATGTTTTGAAAAGCCAAACCTCAGAAAAGTTTGACCAGGTATATGTGGAGAAAAACATTTACATCTGGAACAATCATTAGATTCATCACAACATGTACTTACTTCATACTATCATTTATCTTTGGTATTGTAGATATAAGTAATTTCTTTATAAACTTGGTCAAAGTTTCAAAAGTTTGACTTTAAAAAAAGTTGGAACTACATTATCGAACGGAGGGAGTATCTCTTTCTCTCTCTCTCTCTGCTATCTCTCATGCCCCCCCTCTCACTCGAACTCTCTATACCGACGGATTATATGCTCATTGTGTCAACGTATAGCTCCGTATATTGTTTAGTTGACCGGTCAACCAGTCCACATGCTGCCTTGTCAGCTCATGTTCTGTATCTTCGTGTGCTAGACCATGTGGCAGTGGGTGAAAATAAGTAAACTAGAGGCCCATCTGACATGCGGTGAAGTAAACAAAGTTGAAACCACTCGGGGTAGCACCCTGCATGCTAGTAAATTGAGGGCGCATTGAGGACACACTTCTTGCGCGTCAAGGACGCACTCGCGCACAATTCACCACTGCACGGCGGCATGCACAGAAGGACGGACTCGCACACACCCAGCACACAACACAGACCAGCACACGTGTACAACGGCGTCGCCGCCGGTTGAGATGGACGGCGAGGCAGCCAACAAGTGGAGGCGGCTCGAGCCAAAACCGCATTCGGCGAGCCTGGACTTCATCAGTAGCCTCCCCAACGACATGGTGCTCGTCATCATCGGCCTCCTCCCCACCAAATCTGTCGTGCAGACCGCCCTGCTCTCCTGGCGGTGGCGCCCCCTCTGGCACCGCGTCCCCCTCAACCTCACCGTCGATAGCTGCCTTCGCAACGGGGATTGCAAACGCATGGCCGCAGTCTCCAAGATCCATTCATCACACCCCAGGCCAGCCAGACGCCTTGACATCCGCATGTTCAGTACCAACTACAAGGTCCAACCCAAGTTTGACGAGTGGTTCTTATCCCCCGCCCTAGATCAGCTCGAGGAGCTCAGCTTTGAAGCTGGACGATGTCGCTCTCTGCCGCCGTCTGCGCTCCTCCTCACGCCAACGCTGCGCCGAGCCAGCTTCAGCTCCTGCTATCTTCCCCAGATTAATGCCGCGCCCACCCTTCTTCTCCCTTAACTCAAGCAGCTCGACCTCTTCGACGTTGTCATCTTGATGAAGGCTATGGAGCACCTGCTCCGCAGTTGTACTGCGCTCGAGTACCTTCGTCTTGAGCAGATCCATGGGTTCATTAGCCTCCACATCACCTTGACGAATCTCCAATGGATTTATGTGTCTTGCTGGCCCAGCAACAAGACATCAATTGGGAAGAGATCACTCCAGCTGTTCCACGTTATGGTCATTGAGAATGCGCCTTTCCTTGAGAGATTGCTTGTATCGGATCTAGAAGGTCCAACAACAATCAGGGTCATTGACGCGCCGAAAGTGACAGCATTGGTGTACTCATCTGCCAAATTCTCCGAACTCTTTATTGGATCCTTAATCGTTCAGGTACAACACTCATCTTCTTCTCCGTCTTCTTGAAATTCACATTTTTAAATTTCTTGTTGATGTATTTACGACTGTATTCCAGAAAATGATTCCCACAAGCTTGACCCAGTCTATGCGCACAGTGAAGATCTTGGCAATAAAATCTATCGGCCCCAATCTGGATTAAGTTGTTGGATTCCTTACATGCTTTCCGTGCACGGAGAAGCTACCCATCGAGGTGAAACTTCTTTCCTATTCGTAAACGGTAATCACAACATAGCTCAATTTTTTCGTAATTTTCCCAAATTACGATGACAAGTGTAGTGTTCAAAACTGCATCTACGCACTGCACCGAAAGAAATGTTTTTAGTATTTTTTCTCACGTGATCACCTCCATCATTTTTGTTGTTGTACTACTATAGTAGCCTAGGCTAGTCATAGTGGAAAGTAACTTAGACTACTCCAGTAACTCTGTGGTTACCCTAAGAGCAAGTACTACCTCCATCCTGGTTTACTCTTCCTATTTTGTAGTATCAAAATTTGACCATAGATTTAACTGACAAAATGTTAATGAATGTCACTAAAAACTATATCGTTGGATTCATATTTGAACATAATTTCAAATGGTGTAATTTTTAGTGACATGCATTGGCATTTTCTTAGGTAAATCTATGGTCAAAATTTTATACTAAATACGATGTAGTACTCCCTCCGTCCCAAAATTCTTTTCTTACATTATTTTAGATACATATGTATCTAACACTAAAATGTAACTAGGTACATCCGTATTTAGACAAATTTGATACAAGAATTTTGGGACGGAGGGAGTACAAAAGTGGGCTTTGTAGGCCAAAACAGGTGCCAAATTCACTTATGATGCATTTGGCATCGATGCCCCTCCATTGCTCACCTGGTGCCCCAATCTGGATCACCTACTTTGCTCCGGTGCCAAATTAACTCATGGAATGAAAAAACACTTGCGTGGGAGAGAGAGAGAGAGGACTGAGGAAATAAAAAAACACTTGTTTGGGAGAGTGAGAGGCTGGTGTAGTTGGTTCAATTGATTTGTTTATACATGTGGGTCTGTGTGCACAGCGGTGCCAACTCTCTCACATTGCGAGAGCGGTGCCAAAATCCTTTGATTTGACATCGATGTGTATTATGTGGCATACTTTTGTGAAATATGGCATCGACCACATAGTGGAAGGCAACAAATGCCCAAGCTCTTCACATGCTCCTAGGTAAATGAGAGGAATCAGAAAGAGAGAGAGAGAGAGAGAGAGAGAAAGAGAGAGAGAGAAAGAGAGAGAGAGAGTGAAAAATATCACTAGCCAGCCAACCCTATCGTATGAGCAAATGATATTGGTACCTCTCGATGACACGACAATCTTATACAGCCAGCTGCTCTAATGTGTTCTCTTCTTTTGCAGATAAAAAAAGACCCGAAAGTGAAAAATGTGCTGCACTATAACAATCTCAACGAATGCCTTCGATCTCCATCTTACATAAATTGATTTGATTGACTACCGAGGCAGCACATCTGAGATTAAATTGGCCAGGTTCTTTGTTCTGGAGGCAAGTGTGCTCAAGGTAATGAGGTTTGGTGTTCTCTAGCGCAACAATGAATGGCGTGCTGATCACAGCAAGCGTCTAAGCCTAAATGACAAAGTCTCCGCAGAAGCTGAATTTGTTTTTGAAACATCAAGTGGCCAGAGACTCGAAAACTTATTTGCCCATTAGTGACTTGTTAGGGCGGTGGATTTTAGTTTGTACGATAATGCTGCATCCACCTAAAGTAACGGAAGTTCTTACATAAACTTCCTAGTAATTCCCTCTTTGTAGGTGCAGCATTACTCCTAACATTTGTAATATCAGTTTGAAACTTGTAATATTGCCGTGTCCTATTCCTGCATTTTCAAAATCCTGCGAATCAAACAGGTCCTGAGTTGGTGATGATGTTGTGCCTCCCATCTTTCACCAATAGCCGTCGGATCTAGATCTGACGCATACAAACCAAACTTCTCCATTTTTGCAAAAAGATGCCCACACTTGTTCCCTATTTACAAACAACTCCTTGTCTCTCACAGTCAGCCTTATCTCCTCCCCACCACATCTCGAAGGCCATGGAAAAATCTGGCGCGATGGCCGCTGCCGGCACCATCCACCCCCAATCTTGGTGTTCCGTGCAATGTACGGGCATCTACGCACGGGAAATTATGTCGAACAGGGCTAGGTGTAGCAGGCTAGCTCTACAGCCATGATGATAGTGACTGCAGACGGTGAGGCTGACTATGGTATGTCGAACATGGCGCCTATACTCAGGTGTCATCTCCGGCGCAGGGTCTTGTCACTTCACTGTGAGGAGCAGCACGTAATAATTTGACCAACGGGTAGTACAGTGCTAGTACTACATTGGTAGTACTACTACTAGTACTAGTAGCACCACTGTCTGGATTTAGGAGTACTACCACGTCCATCTAGATTTTAGTATTTGACTAGTAATGCATGTCACAAAAAATGTACTACTCCCTCTGTAAATAAATACATGGTGTATTGTTTTATTCCTATCGGCAAGAGAACTTAATGTATTTTTGCTAATTAATAGGATTACATGCAATGAACTAAACACCGCATGTCATGTTTGGTAGTCTCAAGTCATTGAAAGCATGCACGACCCACATCTCTCATTGGTTGATATGTCACAAAATAAGAAATGAGGAGGGAGTTAATGTACCGTGCCTAAGTGTTTTGGGATTATTTGGTTTTCGCAAGGTGACTTACACAACATTTTTTTACATGCATTAACATTTTATTAGTTAAATCAATGGTCAAAACTTGGCGCAAAATGCAAAGGGGACCAATAAACCAGTAAACATCAAACTTCTCTCGTTTGGCCCCAACTAGAGGTCCGGTGTGATGACTATACTGCACCGACACGGAGGAGGACACAGCTTCATTGACTTACTGCAACTGCCTTTGGGTGAATGACACGTGGGCCCAACGGGTGGCTGGCCCACCTGTCATACAGCCAAAGGCAGGTGCAGTAGAGGGCTGAGGTGTAGATGGCCAACACGCACATGAGTTCAACGCAGTCTGCACTTCTCATATAAAGGCTCCCCGCCAGTCCAATCTAGTACGAAATCCTACGCACCTATGCACGCTAACCAAGGGCAAGAGTGATCACTCAAATCGCAAGATCAGTTGACTAGAAGCTAAGCTAGACCCATGGAGGCGATGAGCGCGAGCATCAGCCGGTTGTGCCAGATGGTCCACGACGCTGGCCTGCGGCCCGGCACCGAGGAATGTCTCCAGGTAGTGCTTGAGGCCGCCAGGGTGAGGGGCCGCTTGGACGACAGCTTCGTCTCCTTGTTCGACGAGGTCCTCGTCGGTTTCATAGACAAGTTCAACATTGTCAAGAAGCTCGCGGACGACTTTGACGTACGCCTCCAGCCGACGTGCCCAGGCTCTGCGATGCCCGGCACCCTCAACGGCCACTATGGTGAAAACCTCTTCAACGCACGGGTGGCCCTGCGACTGCCCGCCGTCGCGCCGGAGAATGTCCACCTCGAGGTCGCGCTCGCCGCGCAGCACCTGGCGTAGCAAGACACCATTGACATAATCACCCACGTCTACGCGCAAATCGTCCACAAGGACTACTACATGCAAGAGGAGGACGATAGGACGCTGGTCTTCTTGGACTGCAGGGCAACCTTGGACGGTATTGTTCAGAAGCACGTTGAGCTCGCCGCCAACGCCGCTGCTCCTCACACGTCAGTTGGTGACTTGGCGCACTAAGGCGTGAGGATGTCGTTGATGGATCCGTATCTATTTTTATCTTTCCGTCAAATCCATGTAGTAGTATGTGGTACTACTAGTAATTATCTTACCTTTTGCATCAACTTCATAATTTTCGTACATACTCCATGCATGAACCGCGCCAGAACCAAACTTCTCGTTACTCTAGGGAAAACCGTTATTTCTATCTATCAGTCGCGCCATGGAGCGGAACCAAATTATACAAGTTACAAGTTCAAAAGGAAAACCCTGCCGTGTTTGCGTCGCACCCCCACACGGTTGGTCCGGCACACCGCTCAAGGGGGAATGCGTGCGGTGTTGCATTTTCACTTCCAAGTGGGACCGCAGTTGAGCAAACCGACTATCGGCAAACCCGACCCCGCCCACCGTGCGATGGCTGAGAAAACAGGAGGGAGAAGAGATGGATGTAGCATGGACTCCAAGAAAATTGGTGTCGGATGGGACTCATGTGGGTAGCGTGTGCCGTACTGCTAGATGTGAATGCTAGTTATGGCCCATGCCACCCCACTATATCGAGCCTATATCACGGTGCTAGTTATGTAGAACAAATTTCTTGGAGTCTGTGCTCAGCCCTCCTCTATCTCTCTTCTCAGCCAGCCAGCGGACGCGCGGAGCCCATCCTCTGTTTGCTCATATGCGGTCCCACATGTCAGTGAAAACGCAAGAGGTCCCACTGAACCTGCACATCTTTCACCTCGACGTGCTGGTGCTGAAAAACAAATCCAATAAAGATCTTCGGTGGCCGCTTTTGGAGTTACTCAAGAGTAGTAAGATTCTATTTACAGTTTAACCCAAGATGCACATCACGTGGCTTCAACTACCACTCTATTTTCTTGCATGACACGACCTGGATGCTGGATGTCCCATGTGTCGGCAAAAGGAGGAAGAACCCGACCAAATCTTCGGTTGTGCTCTCGGATTAGACTAGTTGTGCTAACTTAAAATTTTATTGTGTAGAATGGATGCAAGTTTTGGTATTGGGAAGAAGAGTACATCGATATATTGATAGAGTGCAATTTAGTAGATGTTCTAGCACTTTTAGCTAGCATAGAGGCTAGAGATGAGATAGTGCACTTGTTGATAGAATAGAGGCTATACATGAGACTAGATGCGAGGAAGCAACATCTACTTCTTTACACTCGAAGAAGAAAGAAGCACGCAAGATCGAGCCTCCGCAGATCAACAATGAATGCATCGAGAAGGCACTAATCCAACTTATAGGAGCAGCTATGGAAGTTGGATATCTTCTAAAATGTATTGTTGTGGTTCTTGTTTTCTTTGGTCTTGCTTTTCTAATCAAATTTTGGTGATGTATTTCCATGGACCAAAAAAAATGATGAAAAAAAGATATGTGTTTGCAAAGAAAAATGTACGCGGCCGGTGTCGGTGTCAAAACCGGTGGATCTCGGGTAGGCGGTCCCAAACTGTGCGTCTAAGGCTAGTGGTAACAGGAGGCAGGGGACACGATGTTTTACACAGGTCCGGGCCCTCTCGATGGAGGTAATACCCTACTTCCTGCTTGATTGATCTTGATGATATGAGTATTACAAGAGTTGATCTACCACGAGATCTTACAGGCTAAACCCTAGAAGCTAGCCTATGATCTGATTGTTGTTGTCCTATGGACTAAACCCTCTGGTTTATATAGACACCGGAGGAGGCTAGGGTTACATAGAGTCGGTTACAGAGAAGGAAATCTACATATCCGAATATCCAAGGTTGCCTTCCACGCAAAGGAGAGTCCCATCCGGACACGGGACGAAGTCTTCAATCTTGTATCTTCATAGTCCAACAGTCCGGCCAAAGTATATAGTCCGACTATCCGAGGACCCCTTAATCCAGGACTCCCTCACTAGCCCCTGAACCAGGCTTCAGTGACGATGAGTACGGCATGCAGATTGTCTTCGGCATTGCAAGGCGGGTTCTTCTCCAAATCCTCCAGAGCATTGTTGTAACGAGCAGTGTCCAGCTCCTCATCAATGTCGCGCTCCTCGGCTTCTATGCTTTAATAATGGCTGTTTCCACGTGTCGAGCGAATGCGAGAAGTCGAGGCATTTTTACATTTGCCACCCCAACCATGCGGGTAAATCATCTATAAAAGAGACGGGGATCCTCAGATCCAAATCACACCATCTCCCCCAGCGAGTATTCATCAGAGCGCGCCCGAACAAATCCATACCACCATGGCCGGTCGTCGCGGTTCCTCCTCTCGTTCCTGTAGCACCAGGCCAGGCGATTGGGAGAGATGTTCTATTCCCCACAGCCGACTAGTAGAGTTGCAGACCAAGGGGTTTCTCCCACCTGCATACATGGTCCCCGTCTGAGCTGGACTAGCCACTTATAATGACGGGGAGACAGCGGATTTCCAATCCACCCTTTCCTCCACGGGCTCCTGTAGTTCTATGGCCTCCAGCTGCATAACTTTACCCCAGCCTCCATAATGCATATCGTAGGCTACGTTGCCTTCTGTGAGCTTTTTCTGGGTTGCGAGGCCCATTTCGAGCTGTGGAAGAGGCTATTCTGCCTCGTACCCCGTACTCAGAAGGAGTCCGTATATCAAGTGGGTGGAGCCGAAATATGGCGCATCGCTGGGACCGGATATCTATCCGGCACCTCGAAGAAGACATCCGAAGACTGGCCCTTGGAATGCTTCTACGTGGAGGACGTCCCTCTTCTAGACCCTGTTCGGAAGGGCCTTCCCGAGTTTGTAAATGCCCCGTTGAGGAAACGCCAGATCTGGCACCCCAGGAGCCCCCAGGAGGAAGATAACAGAGAGATCCTTTTCCTGATGGACATGATAAATACATTGGCCAAATCAGGACTGACAATAATTGAATTTATGTCCATATGCATAATGCGGGGAGTGCAGCCACTTCAATATCGGGGAAAACCCATGTGGCACTTCAATGGAGAAGACGATGCCACCCGCTGCGGCCGTAAAGGTCCAAATTCTCCCACCGCTCTGGCGAAGATATTGTCCGATTTGTACAAAGGAGAAGAGGAGGAATTCATCCATATCAAGCCACGGGATGGATTCTCCATGTACAACCCCCAAGCTGGGTGAGTCGCTATCTTTCATTCCAATCCTTCCCACATTTTTAGCACAGATGTTTAGTTCGTCAATTCATAGATGAAACTACGAAGGGCTATGAAGGATGTTCACAGCCCATCTCCACAGCCAGAGGACCCTAACCGGGCTCTCGACCCCGGACTCGAAGAAGATCCGGACACGTTTGTGGAGCTTGTTGACAGGACATTTTACCAGCTGAGCTGTGATGGTGTGATGGTGGCCATTATAGCCGATTATCCTGGCCTACTCCCTGTATCCCAGGTAAGTAAATCCAGAGTCCCAACTTCCAAAAAGGATTCCCGCTTTACACTTCACCCACCGCACATGTATTGCGTCTTACAGGGAAGGCCATCGGGGTGCCAAGCTGAACCCGCGGTGACTCGCCAACAAGGGGCACCGAAGTCGGGTAGGCTTAAAAGGAAGGCGGTCAGGACCGAGACGCCGTTGCAAAGGTATGTTTAAAAACCTGCCACAATTTATCATTGTTAAAATATAATGATGTCCACTGCCTTCTGACAAAAAGAGCGCTTGCCGGGCTGTATCCGGGGAGCCTACCAGTCACGCTTCCACCAGCCGGACTCCGAGGCCGGACTCAAGGGCGGAGGTCAATGCGGACGATCCTCCTACAGAGGATGCGGATAGATTTTCTTCTACAAACTCCGAAGTGGAGAGCGCCATAAATCATAGGCGCCGACGGGCCGCACTACGCGATCCTAATTTCTCCGAAGCGGCGTTCGATGCCTTCAACTTAGGGGACGCGTACATCCGGGCTGCTCAAGGTGGCCTGGCCAGGGCCACGGACCAGTATGTAAAGGATATACGAGTAAGAAAATTTGATAAGTATGTATATCAGTAGCCCCCGAGACTTGAAACAGTTGGCACAAATGATTTAAGGATCCTCGTGTGCATAGGTTCTGACAGATAAGAATACCCAGCTGTCCAAACAGCTGGGAGAGGCAAGGCCCAACTGCGGGCCGCAATTGCCATGATGGAGGAGTCTACGAAGGCCCCATATGGTAATATTTGCTTTAAACGAAAATAATGTCATGGCATGTACCAGTTAAGTATTCGGCATGAATGCGATTCTAACAATAGAATCTACAGACAATCCCAGAGGCAATCCGGAGATCGTACCAGAGGACGAGCAACATGTCCAGCGACAGCAGAAGGCTGGCCAACGTGTGCTTACAAAGGTTATAAAGGAGAAAAAATACTCTCCAGGACGAAAACGTCCGACTGGACGTCGAATTAAAGGATGTTCGAGCCCAGCTTGCTGACTCCGTAAAGGAGAATAAGAGGCTACAACGCAGCATATTCAGTAAGTGCTCTGACGAACCACTATAAAGTTCGGAAAAGAAGCGTGCTAACAGAATTATGTCTGTAGGCATGCTAACAGGCCGTCCCGAGGAGGAGATGCCCGGATCTGCAGGCGATCTTTTGTCGGAGCTCTCACAACTACACGAACAAGTTCGGCAGGTGATGCGGGGCATTGCCCAGGCCTTGTGGCCATCCACCTCCCTGCCAGGAGGCATGGGGGAGCTTGTGGATATGCTCAAGGGATCGCGGCAGTGCTTCCGATTATGGAAGATATCGGCCTGCCGACAAGGTGCAAGGGAAGCCTGGGCCATGGTGAAGACGCGGTACACCAAGGCTGACCCGAACCACATGGCCGAGGTCGGACCTGTAGGGTCAGATGGGAAGGAGATCCCTATACATCTGGTGTATGACCAAGTAGCATTAGCTGCTAAGTATTCCCAATAGGACTATAGGCTAGACAGCCTGTTGGATGGTATAGAAGAAGAATTTAGTCAGTCTAAGTGACATTGTACTTCGAAGGACATATTTTGTCCCTAGCCGGGTTGTAAATCATTTGTCTTGGTCGACCTTTTCGCTTCAACCTCTGGACCCGACAGTTCAGAGTGTATCCAAATACCCGCTCAGTTACGTGAAAACCGGGGCACGCGTGGAAACCAGGCGTAGGGGTCATAAGTGCTTGAACAGACAAGTACCCAACTAGTTATGTTATATTACATGGATAGTAAGAAACATCTTGTAGGGAGAATAGTTCTGTTCAGGGTTCCTTTCCCTGGGTGTGCATGCATTGATGTGCATGTCCGAACTACGAAAATTTACGCAGGATATAAGCATCTGGGGGCATGTTTTGTAATAGGTAAAATACATCTTTTGTTCACCGACCAAATATTCCATTAAGAACGCTAGCTTTCGGCTTCACCCAGTCTGAGGTACACATCCGGCTGACCCGGCAGTAACAATCGCAGAGGTGCTCCCCTTATGCCCTAGCCGGATTAACGGGAATATAGGGCATAAACACAAGAGCTAGGCAACCCAGCTTGGCCAAAGCCTAAGTCATATCGATGCATATAGTGGTGAAAAAAGGCACATACGGAAAAGTGACGCATATGTGGTGTGCATAAAGCCCAGAAGACAATTAACCTTCTATGTAAGAAGCCCCCAGGTATATTGAGCGCGTATAGCGCGGCCAGAGTGTGCGGTCAAAGCATACTTGAAGATTTTTAAGGCTATAAATGTAAAAGGCAGAGAGAGAGGGTATAATTAAAAGGGGATACGGAGGTAAGGAGACAAACACAGAGTTCGGCACTAGGCGTAGAATCTTCGGAGTCTGGCCGCGTTCCATGGGTTCGGCTCGAGTCGATTGTCTAATGCATCCCGCAAACGGTACGCACCTCCAGTGAGAACTTTGTCAATGTTGAAGGGGCCCTCCCACTTGGGCTTGAGCTTGTCCTTTTTCTTCTTTGGTAGGCCTAGAATGAGTTCACCAATGTTATAAGTTTTGGCCCGCAATTCTCTGCTTTGATACCTTTGAGCCTGCTGTTGACAGAATGCAGAACGGGCCTTTGCGACATCACGCTCCTCCTCCAGGGCATCTAAGCTCTCCTACCGATCCAGCTCGGCTTCTCTCTCTTCATACATACGCACTCTAGGTGAATCATGGATGATATCGCAGGGTAGCACTACCTCTGCGCCGTACACCATACAAGACAGTGTGTATCCGGTTGTGCGATTTGGCGTGGTTCGCAGCCTCCATAATATGGATTCAAGCTCCTCAACCCAGTGCGTATCTGATTACTTCAAAGATCGCACTAGCCTGGGTTTAATGCCGCTCATGATAAGACCGTTCGCTTGTTCGACTTGACCGTTTGTTTGGGGGTGATAGACGGAGGTGTAATCAAGTTTTATGCCCATTTTACTGCACCAAGTTTTCACCTCATCGGCTGTAAAGTTCGAGCCATTATCGATGATGATGCTATGGGGGACACCATAGCGGTGTACAACCTCGGATATAAAGTCTATCACTGGTCCAGATTCGGCCGTTTTTACTGGTTTGGTTTCAATCCATTTGGTGAATTTATCAACCATGACCAACAAATATATCTTCTTATGGCTTCCTCCTTTAAGGGGTCCAACCATATTAAGCCCCCAGACCGCAAAGGGCCAAGTTATGGGGATTTTTTGGAGGGTGGTGGGCGGCATATGGCTTTGATTTGCAAAAAGCTGGCAACCGAAGCAGTGTTGGACAAGGTCTTGTGCGTCTGCACGGGCTGTTGGCCAATAGAAACCTGCACGGAAGGCCTTGCTTACGAGCGCCCGAGTTGCGGCATGGTGGCCGCCGAGTCTGGCATGAATTTCAGCCAAGATCTGCCGCCCTTCCTCTTCGGAGATGCACCTTTGGAGCACTCCGGTTGCGCTTTTCTTATAAAGCTCTCCCTCGTGGACTTTGTAGGCTTTAGAGCACCGCACAATGCAGCGTGCCTCATTTTGGTCCTCGGGAGTTCCTGCCTATTTAAGTAAGCTAGGAAGGGTTCCGTCCACAGGGTGATGACCGCCATGATTACGTGGGACGAAGGTGTGATTTCGGTGGCGAAGCCTCCGATTACGTCAGATTGTTCAGGATCTGGGGTTGTGTGCGGATCCAGATTAGTATTGCCGGACTCCCCTTCCCACACCACGGATAGCTTGAACAGCCTTTCCAAAAAAATATTTGGTGGGATGGGGTCACGTTTAGCGCCGATGCAGGCAAGGATATCCGCCGCTTGATTGTTTTCTCGAACCACATGGTGGAATTCGAGTCCCTCGAACCGAGCTGACATTTTGAGAACGGCATTACGGTAAGCCGCCATTTTCGGGTCCTTGGCGTCGAAGTCTCCATTTATTTGAGATATTGCGAGATTTGAATCCCCACGTACTTCAAGACGTTGAATGCCCATGGAGACTGCCATCCGAAGACCATGCAACAATGCCTCATACTCTGCTACATTGTTGGAATCTGTGAAAAGTATTTGGAGTACGTATTGGACTGTATCTCCGGTAGGGGACGTCAGGACGACGCCAGCCCCTAGACCAGCTGGCATCTTAGAGCCGTCAAAGTGCATGATCCAATTGGAGTACGCGTCGTATTCTTTAGGGAGTTCAGCTTCTGTCCATTCGGCGATGAAGTCGGCCAGTACTTGCGACTTAATGGCCCGCTGTGGTTTGTATGTTATGTTAAACGGGAGGAGCTCGATAGCCCATTTTGCAATCCGTCCCGTGGCATCGTGGTTATTTATTATGTCATTGAGTGGTACTTCGGAGGCCACCGTGATTGAACACTCTTGTAAGTAGTGTCGTAGTTTTCGGGATGCTATGAAGACCGCGTATGCTATCTTTTGATAATGTGGGTACCGTGACTTTCATGGAGTGAGGACAGTAGATACATAGTATACCAGCTTTTGTAATGGGAACTTATGTCCATCTGTCTCTCGTTCGACGACGAGCATTGCGCTTACAACCTGGTGTGTTGCAGCTATGTATAGCAGCATGGGTTCGCCGACATTTGGCGCTGCCAGAATTGGATTGGTGGCCAAGAGGGCTTTTATTTCCTCCAGCCCCGCCGTAGCCGCATCCGTCCACTCAAAGTGTTCAGTGCGTCGAAGAAGGAGATTAAGAGGTAGTGCCTTTTCTCCTAATTGGGAGATAAAGCGGCTTAGGGCGGCCACGCATCTGGTTAGTTTCTGGATTTGCTTGAGGTCTGTTGGGGTAGCCAACTGCAACAGAGCTTGTATTTTAGCCGGGTTTACTTCGATTCCTCTATTGGAAACAATAAAGCCCAAGAGTTTTCCGGCTGGATCGTCGGAAACGCATTTTTCTGGGTTGAGCTTGATGCCATATGTTCGGAGATTGTCGAATGTAAGCCTCAAGTCGTCTATTAATGTTTCGACATGTCTAGTTTTGATGACCACATTGTCTATGTAAGCCTCCACTGTTTTGCCGATTTGTGTTTCCAGGCATGTCTGAATCATGCATTGATAGGTTGCACCGGCGTTTTTGAGCCCGAAAGGTATGGTGTTAAAACAGAAGGGACCGTATGGAGTGATAAATGCCGTTGCGGCTTGATCAGATTCTTCCATCTTGATTTGGTGGTATCCAGAGTATGTGTCGAGGCAACACAATGAGTCATGTCCTGCGGTGGCATCGATGATTTGATCGATGCGAGGGAGGGGGAAGGGATCCTTAGGGCAAGCCTTATTAAGGTCTTTGAAATCGACGCATAGGCGGCAGGATTTGTCTTTCTTTGGTCACCAGGTTTGCTAGCCAGTCCGGTTGTTTTATCTCTCTCATGAATCCGGCTTCGAGTAGCTTGGCTAGCTCTTCTCCCATGGCTTGTCGCTTGGGTTCCGAAAAGCGCCGAAGAGTCTGCTTGACCGACTTGTATCCCTTTAGTATGTTTAGGCTATGTTCGGCTAGCCTGCGTGGGATACCTGGCATGTCTAAAGGATGCCAGGCGAAAATGCCCCAATTCTCGCGCAAGAACTCTCATAGTGCGGTGTCTATTGTGGGGTTCAGCTGTGCCCCAATTGATGCTATTTTTGTAGGGTCCGTTTGGTGGACCTGAAATTTGACTATTTCGTCTGCTGGTTTAAAAGAGGTAGACTTGGGTCGTTTGTCGAGTATCACGTTGTCCCTGTCTACTGCTGAACGCAGCGCAGTTAACTCTTTGGCCGCGAGGGCTTCGGATAATGCCTCTAGGGCTAGTGTGGAAGTTTTATTTTTGGCACGGAGTGCTATGTCTGGATCACTGGCTAGAGTGATGATCCCATTGGGCCCTGGCATCTTGAGCTTCATGTACCCGTAATGGGGTATAGCTTGGAAGCTTGTGAATGCGTCTCGCCCCAAGAGGGCGTGGTATCCACTGCTAAACGGGGCCACTTGGAATGTGATTTCTTCGGACCTATAATTCTCCGGTGTGCCGAATACCACACCCAATGTGATTTTCCCTGTGCATCGTGCCTCCCGACTAGGGATGATTCCCCTGAAGGTCGTGCTGCTTTGCTCAATGCAGCTCTTATCTATTTCCATTTTGTTAAGAGTTTCTTCGTAGATGAGATTTAATCTGCTGCCGCCGTCCATCAGCACTTTAGTAAGCCAGAATCCGTCCACTATTGGACTAAGGACCAAAGCGGTTGGTGCTCGGACTGTTCGGAATTGAGGTTCGTCACTGGCATTGAAGGTTATGGCTGTATCGCTCCACGGGTTTGTTGCTGCGACGTGGCAGACTTCGGCGAGGCTGTAGAGCGCTCGCTTGCACCTGTTGTTTGAGGCGAAAGTATCGAAGACGGTCAGTACTGTATTGTTATTTTCTGCGGGATGGTGCTCTGTAGTATTGTTGATGAGAAGGTCCTCGCCGCTCTTGGCCACATGTCGGAGTATCCAACATGCTCTAAGGCTGTGTGTTGGTATGGAGTCTGGTGTGCTGTGAATTTTGCATGGCCTATTGAGCCATCCCTCCAGTACGGTTCCACGCCCTGTAGGGGTCCTTGGCTTCTTTGTAATTGGGTTGGGTGGCTTGCAAGAGCGCACTCTTTTAGTTCGGACGAGGGGTTTAGTTAGGGCCGGAGGATCCCAAAATTTTGTTTGGGTCTTCCAGGCGCTTTCCATCGCACAACACTTCTGTACTATGGCCGCCAAGTCAGCAAAGTGTGCTTTGTCACGGCGACTTATGGCATTGAGAATTCCCTTGTCCGTGCAATTTTTTCAAAAGAATGAGATTGCATCTTCCTCGTGACAGTCCTTAACCTTGCTCATTACAAGGAGCAATCTAGCCCAGAAGTGGTGTACTGTCTCTTGGGGCTCTTGTCTGATGTGGGAAATATCACTTGTGTCTAGGTGGGTGGGTAGACTTAAGTCCACATCCTGACCCAATCTGGGTACCAGGGGCAAATGAGGTCCTGAGCTTGGCAGCTCGGGCTCCGGGATATTGCCCAATATTTGTGGCCCGTTGCCCGATTCTAAGTTCGGAGCCTGGGCCACGTCCTCCCGTAGACGGGTATCCGGCTCAGAGATCTTGGTAATTTGGACATAGTTCGTCCTCAAAATAGAGGGAGAACTGCTATTCTGTTCCTCCACCACCGCTATCTGATGGGTGACCGGCGGAGAGTTAATCTCCCTTAGGTCGGGTTTAAGCCCAATCCGATCATAGTCCGTCGTGACTCCCGGGGTGGCGATGCGATCCAAGAGCTTGTTTAGGGAGGAGACCTCCATTGGATCCATCTGCTCGGCGAATTCCGGGCTGACGCGGAGGTTGTTCTTGATGACCTGAGAAGTCATTGTTGGCGCGACAGTCGAATGGGCGACCATGATGAAACCGCCCAACCGGAGAGTTTGGCCCACAGCCAGGGATCCTCCGGAGGTGATGTTGTCCTTAACAACGAGGCGAGCCATCCTGCCTTATCGTGACGGCACAGTGGAACTCTCAATGAAAGCACCAATGTCGGTGTCAAAACCGGCGGATCTCGGGTAGGGGGTCCTGAACTATGCGTCTAAGGCTAATGGTAACAGGAGGAAGGGGACACGATGTTTTACCCAGGTTCGGGCCCTCTCGATGGAGGACATACCCTACTTCCTGGTTGATTGATCTTGATGATATGAGTATTACAAGAGTTGATCTACCACGAGATCGTAGAGGCTAAACCCTAGAAGCTAGCCTATGATCTGATTGTTGTTGTCCTACGGACTAAACCCTCCGGTTTATATAGACACCAGAGGGGCTAGGGTTACAAAGAGTCGGTTACAGAGAAGGAAATCTACATATCCGAATATCCAAGATTGCCTTCCACGCAAAGGAGAGTCCCATCCAGACACGGGACGAAGTCTTCAATCTTGTATCTTCATAGTCCAACAGTCTGGCCAAAGTATATAGTCCGGCTGTCCGAGGACCCCTTAATCCAGGACTCCCTCAGTCGGGATGCGTCCGCGCATTCGGCGCACGTCCACCGCATCCGAGAAATGGCCCGGACACGACCCCATTGCCCTACCCAAACGGACAGAATCCGGGCAAAATGGAGGTCCATTTGGGGTCGTGCGTTGGAGTTGGCCTTACAAGTGGGACCGCAGTTGAGGAAACTGACTATCGGCAAACCCCCACCTTGCCTGCCGCGCGATGGCTGAGTTAGGGAAACGGCAAGGTTGAAAAGATTGCTATAGCATGGACTCCAAGAAATATGGTGTCAGATGGAAGTCGTGTTGGTGGCGTGTGTCGTACTCCTGGACGTGAATGCTTGTTTTGGCCCATGCCAGCCTACTACTCCTACTACTTATATAGTAGTAGTATCGAGAATTCGAGGTGCTGGTTACATACAACGAACACATTAACATATGGCCACAGTAAAAACACCCGCCCGACGTGTGAAGCATGTGAAGCTAGTACAAATAGTGTACTACTATTGCTGATTGGCCTCATCCGATAACCTGTTGCAATGCACGTACAATTATGTATTCGGAAAATATTTTTTTGCCTCGTCGCAACACTCACTCAGAGAAGTGACTCGAAAGCCATTCATAAATTTAGTAAGTTTATCACAGGCATATCATTTAATTACATACAACAGGTCATCAACCCACATCGACAACGAGGATACATTATAAATACTAAAGTTTTCATCACACAACAAATAACAAGCAATGAAATGAACTTCAACTCAACCAATCCTCGGCGTTGGAAACACTTGCTTTGAACCACAAGTGATTCTCTGGGAAGGGCCATCCATTATCGATCTCGAGACCAACGCATGACTGATCATCCAGGCTGAAGCGGCCTACTATATCAGTACCAGGGTAGGGAACCACCAAAAAGTCCGAGGTATAGATACAGTTGCTTCTCATAAATGGTAGTAACGTTGTGTCAATAGCAGTTGGATCGCCTTTCACCATCATTGGATGGTTTTGTCCAAGGAAGAGCGAGTTTTCTCCAAGACTATCAATTCTGTACCAGGGAGAAGGTGTTGACGCTAGACACACTAGTATCCATCCCGAATACCATGCAACAGGTGTTGGAATAGGTCCGGAGAGTGGGACCATGGGAGACAACACCTACTTCCTCAGTAGTAACATCAGCAGTGGGATGTATACAGACAAGAAGGGGTGATCCATCGGAATAAGTTGCCAGGCACCACTGAGTATATGGGCCCTGCTCGTCCTCATGCTCGTGATCATCACCATCATCATCTCCCCCTTGGTTATAAAAATTTTGAAGTATAGGTGGTGGAATGTTCACAGGACCTTGGAAACACAAGAAGGTTAATTAGTAAGGGAAACTTGCTAACCCGCATGCATGTGGTTGAAACAATTATAATTACGGTGGATGACAAACGTACCGAAACTACGAGGATCCCATGCAAAAACAGTGCCATGAGTGGTGGAAGCAAACACAAGACCCTCGTATTGAATTGCATCACAGTACACATCTGTGTACAAAAACTGATTTTTGAGCAATATCCATCCAGTCGAACCACGAATGACGGCAACAAGCATGTCGAAGATAGCAACAACTACATAGTTCCTGTAATTCCAAGAGCGGTTGGGAACTCGACAAATTGCTATCTTTCGTAGAAGACAGTCGCCATAATCGTATTTCAACGTGCGTAGAATACCGGTGTAATCAACCTCTGGGCAGTCTGCTGAGATTTTTGGAAGTGGAACCCCGTGACGAGTGTACACATTCACAAGTTCCCACTCGCAGTTGTACCCAATATAAACAACCCAATCTCCATTTGCGCCTGCCCAAGCCTTGCCCTCAAGCAATGGCATCTTAACATCATACGTATCATTATCAAGCGGCATCAACTTCCACAAGGCGAGGCCTCCGTCGTCCCCGCGCCAGTCATCAGGGTCACGGCGAAGAAGATAGGGGAGATCAAACCGCTCCTGGACCCTTGGGTTTCTTGTAATGATGTTATTAGTTGAGTCGAGAATGGTCTTGAATGAACCTGCCATGCTAGCCGAGGTGATGATGTCGCACCAATCAATGAGTTCCTCCACCACGTCATCTTTCAGATCGGGGCAAGAATAGCAAGGTCATTTCTGGCCTATTCCTTCCATGGAGAAGACGATCGAACAATGGCAGAAGGAAGGGTGAAGGCAAATGGAGGAGGGAGGAAGAGCATGCGACATCAGTTCCAAATCACGAGGGAAAGGCGAAGAGTCGGTGGACGGTTGCCAGTTTTCCACGGTACACGAAGAGGCGCCCCGGCCTACATGTCCATTCGGAAATACTAGTAGAAAAGGACTTGCCGTCGTCTCACTGACATGTTGGAACGGGACCACATGTCAACGAAACATGGTGTGTAATTTCTCGTGCAAAATGCAATCTGGCCGCGTTGGCCCGAGGTGCCACATTAGTTATCGACCTTTATTTTTTTAATGGCGTGATGTTCAGTTTTGAAGCACGACTAACTGGTACTGTATGCAGAGAAAATATAAACTACTCTACCACTACTCCACCTCTAGTACTAGTATTATAAAAAAGATATATAGGCTGGAGCTTCAATGCTTTCTTGCTAAGGGCTGCCCACTTGCTTCTCACACTATCACCCTCTCTCTAGATCTAAAAAAGACGGCCTCTCTCTCCCTCTTCACCGGTGGTCACAGATCTTCCGGGGAAGAAAAGGACATGCAGCGTTGACGCACTCGTCATCGGTGAGCGAGGTCACGCATTGACGACAAGGCCGTCCTCTCAGACCTAGTGCCCACGCGGGATGGCCTCCGTCCCCAAGCTCTCTGCCATAGTGTATGCGGAGGACGACGACCACAAGCAAAACCACTTCCCGCCGACCCTCAGGTATGCTACCTCTTTTCGAACCATACCCTTGTTCTATTGCCCCATCTGCCACATCGCCGCATGTGGATCTTTTTCCACTCCACCATCTTCCCAATTTTCTATCTTCTGCTCTGCTGGTCACGCAGACGAAAACCTTAATTTGCACTATTAAAGGAAACCCTACTTCATGCAGAGTAATCCATGTCTGGGTTGAATAAGGAAAGGAAGGGAGACTGTACTATCCAAGAGAGTAGGCATCGAACCCGCATCTAGGTTGAAAAGGGGAAAATCAGTAGCTAAGGAACGAGTCTCGTGTCTCTTGGTTGAAGAAGGGTAGAAAGGCATGACAACGCAATAGAGAATGACCAGGTCGATCAGTTTGTTGTCCTCACATAGGAAAAAGGTGGCTAAAGAGAACAAAAATGGGACGTAATCCACATATGCTGCCTGGATATTTGTTGCTCTGGGAAACCATACCTCCCTCACCACTCTGCGTCCGTGGAGGTACATCGTACTAGTGCGCCCACTGTCCGAATGGGCCTCCCATGCTCTTATTGCCACTTTTTTGCTGTTAGTATAACGCCAGCAGTCAAGTCAAGCAATGCTACTGCTAAAGTGATGCCACATTTAACTAATGCCGCACTCAGTCTAATGCCACCGATAAATTTAAGCAATGCCATTTAATGTCACTGGATTATTTCAGGTTAGCTGTTGATTGTGGATGTATTAAAGATTTTTCAGCTAAGGCATTCTAATGTTGTTGCACAGCCAGTATACCAATGATGAAACTTGTTACTACCTTCAGATTTTTGCACTGTTAATGCTTATAGATTACATACCTCACTTTCATGAGATAAGTTAATTTTTTTGTATAGTGTCACCAAAATGCCAAGGTGCTGATGTCATTTTATTTTGGTTAAACTGCACAAAAAATTATGAAGACAATAGGAAAGGTCAAGAGTGGGCACCTCCTCCTCCGGCTGTTCTCTTGATTCGTTCGATCAAGTTTTTATGTTTGATCGATTATCAAGATCGGGATAGCAATTTTTAAGGCCCCCCGAGTTCAAAATGATATTTACCTTAGAGGTACATGGTTTGCAATTTTTTTATACTGTCATTAGTTAATAATGCTAGTTACCTTCAGACTTTTGTATTTGGTTTAATGCTCATGCACGGCTAGTATACCAATGCTGAAACTTGTTACCTTTACATTTTGTATTGTTAATTCTTATAGAAATCTTCCAGTGCTAGAGTTTATTGAAATCTGTTCAGTAAAACCATTGTACTGTACCCTGTAATAAAATAACTACTCTACTGTTGCACTAGTCACTGGATTAGTGTATATTTGTAGTATTCGAATGGTGTTGCATTAGCGTATGGACATAAATAAAGTGTGACAAGCTTTCCTAGATATGTGCTCAAGAAAACTACTACCCGTTTTTATAAATACTAGACGTTTGGGTACTTTAGATTGAACCACGAAGACATGTTATATTAAGGAACAGAGGGTGTAGAGTTCACTCAAATTATCCCGGTAAAGCTAGTCACACCTTTGTTAAAATTAATGTTCATTATGTTATCAAAGGAGGTCTGTATGTTTGTCTCTAATGCCTTTCGACTACATACCTGACATCATGATGTAATGTTAAGTCATTTCCTTTTGTAGAGTGTCACTGAATTTTCAAGGCGGTAATGGCATTTTATTTTAGTTGAACTGCACGAAATATGATTAAAAGAAGAGGAAAGGTCAGGAGTCGATCATTCTTTCAAAAAGAACTATATATGCCTTTCTGACATCAGCCGCTGTTGCCTTATTTATTCCTTCAAACAGGTGGTTAGAAACAGTCTTGCTACCTTTTCCCATTAAGAAATTAGAATGCTTATATTTGTGAGTCTATGCTTCAACTAGTGTCATTTTTACAGTAATCACACTTTTAATATCTATGCAAAAAGGGATGCTCGATTTTAGTGGAACTGCACAAAAAGTCCAACTGGTTCAACATTAGGAGCATGTTTTCTTCCAAACCTTTATATCCAATTGGTGGCACTATGAGTTGTTCATTACGAAGGTACATGGGTTGCTACTATCTTGCTGCTCTTTTTGTACTGTCATTAGATAGTAATACTAGTGGTTTGCATGTGAATTTATTGGGAGGGTGGACCTACATCGGAGGTGCAGGACATGATTCAATGATTGGATGCTCAATTTCGGTTATATCGATTTCACCTCTTCCATCACTGCGAACATGGATATCCTTGGT
Organism: Triticum aestivum; assembly: GCF_018294505.1. Classification (NCBI taxonomy): domain Eukaryota; kingdom Viridiplantae; phylum Streptophyta; class Magnoliopsida; order Poales; family Poaceae; genus Triticum; species Triticum aestivum. Next base: position 708,738,862 of record NC_057798.1, on the reverse strand, counting down.
CTGATGAAGAATAGGCGCTATATTTCTACTCTGAACCAGCAAATCAATTTAGTATGAAATTGTCCAGGGCAAAACATAACTGTATCAAATTGTCCACTGCAGAACATGACAGATGCTAAGCGGAAGAGACATGTTTAAACCGAAAATACAAGGTGGGGTATATGTTTACTAGCTGCTTGATATTTGTGTAGACAGAGATGTCTGCCTGTTGCTATTTGGCAAACAAACAAAGTGACCGCAATTTTGGTTGAACTGCACAAGAGAATAGTATAGTCACTGCATGCAGTGCCATTTGAAAATAGACACAGAAAGATTGGATAGTCACTTCATGGACTGCAGAAAAGTAGTACTGTACTATTTATTGGCCAACACTAGGTGTTTCATTGCTTTGGTCTGATTATACAATAGGCATCATTTTACCTAAGTTAAAGTTTGTATTCCGAAAATAATCTCGCCGTGTGATCGAGAGAAGACCAAATCATATTGCAGTGGATGTTCCTCCATCATGTGTGGTTCATTCTCATGGTTCCAGCTGTTGGTGAAACCACTTACGTTTGCAAGAGGAATTGTAGACTTCACAAACAAATTTGTCTTTCAGTCTGTACTGAATGTTGGCCAAGATAAGCATCCATGTTAGTAGGAAGAACAGATGTTTTTTCTAGATCTTTGCTTTTGGAGCTACATATTTGTATATGATCTGTGAATCATTGAGATGCATTAACATGTTGATCTTATGTATGGGAATCATACTAGTTGGTTTTAGTTGCGACGCAAGATCCGAAGTGGCTCATCTTTGCTTTTGGAGATACATATTTGTATATGATCTGTGAATCATTGAGATGCATTAACAGTTCATTATTTCTGTTCGCTCAGTGTTTACAAGTTACTGACCGATCACTAGCTAGCCTACTAATGCGCTCCTGGCAGTTTTAGTTGCGACGCAAGATCCGAAGTGGCACTTTTTTGAATAAAAATGCCTACCTCTAAAGAAACTGACAAGCTACACTATCCGACCTACTCGATCCTACACGGGTAAATAGCGGATCACGCACGTACTACCTCCTTTCTGGTTTGCAGGGCTCAATTCAAGAAACGACCTACTCGATCCTACACGAATAAATAGCGGATTACGCACGTACTAGTACATCCTTTCTGGTTTGCAGGGCTTAACTCAAACCTCTCACCAATCAAGGTATGCCCTCCATCTGGGTTTATTAGTCCCATGAGCAAAGCAGCAAGACCAAGGCATGGCAATAATTAACTGCATGTAGAAGTTTAAGCCTAATTAATTCCAGCGATTTAAGTGGCTGCATGCGTGCCCTCGGCTGCGACTCATTGCATGCTACTCCGCTACTGGCTGTGAGCTATTCTGAGTGCTTGCATGCAGCCGGCTGTAATTAAGGCAGCTAACTCATGCGAAAAAAGATGCGCTTTAATTGTTGCGGGCCTTTTAAATCCATGGAATCATTATTGACAGGAGGGAGATGATTCGAGTGCACTTGTTTGACCGTCATGCCGACGTGCAACCCAGCACGGATGGGACGGGACGTCACAGTCATAATTTCAGTTTCTCTAGTTTTCCATGGCAAGCTGGCGCGCTAAGCCATGCCTGCTTATGCATTGAATTTCGATGACCGTCGCGCTACCTTCTCCCTATAAGTATTGTTTCCCAGCCTTATTCGCTGGCACCGTGGCCCAACTCACCATATCCTCATAACCCTCACCAGCCCGACGTCGCTCGCCACTTATCCTCGCTCTCGCCACATCCGTCATGCCCCCGCCCGTCCGCGATAGGCGAGGCCGGAGGCAGTCATTGCCGGAACTAGTGTTCGGTTTTTCACCGAAAGGCAGACGGAGGGAGGAGGCATTCTATTGGTCTTTAGATGGCAATGCGGAGATCGAGGACTTGTTGGAGCGCGACCGCCTGGCGGAGGAGTAGGAGTTGTTGGAGCGCGACCGCCTGGCGGAGGAGCAGCCTATCGCCGATTTGCGCCGCCAGCGGGACATGGAGCAGCAGTGCACCGATGCTCTGAGTCGCGAGCAGAGCGCCCGCAACTGAGCCAACTACGTGGAGGCCGGCGGCTGGTAAATAGCCCTGGAGGTTGTCGGGCACGCATGCGTTCGCGACACTGATTTTTACTACTAGCTCGTCAAGTGGGTTTCCCGCTTAGAAGCCAAAGCTTCGGTGGACCATGCCGGCATGGAAAGGGCCAACGCGCTCGAGCAACGCGCCCTATCGCACCTCTGGCAAGTCCAAGGCGAGGCGGAGGACGCCGGTGCCGGCGTTTAGCGTGTACCGTAGATGGCGGCCAGCATCGTCTAGTTAGCTAAGAGTAAGTTATTACTTGTACGTGATACGTCTCCAACGTATCGATAATTTTTTATTGTTCCATGCTATTATATTACCCCTTTTGGATGTTTATGGGCTATATTTTACACATTTATATCATTTTTGGGACTAACCTACTAACCGAAGGCCCAGCCCATATTGATGTTTTTTTGCCTATTTCAGTATTTCGAAGAAAAGGAATATCAAACAGAGTCCAAACGGAATGAAACCTTCGGGAGCGTGATTTTTGGAATGAACATGATCCGGAGAGCTTGGAGTGCAAGTCAAGAAGCTTCCGAGGGCCCCACGAGATAGGGGACCGCCCCCCCTGTAGGGCGTGCCCCCCTATCTCGTGGGCCCCTCGGGCGGCCACCGGCGTACTTCTTCCTCCTATATATACCTACATACCCCGAAAACATCCAGGAGCACCACGAAACACAATTTCCACCGCCGTAACCTTCTGTATCCGCGAGATCCCATCTTGGAGCCTTTGTCGGCACTCTGCCGGAGGGGGAATCAACCATGGAGGGCCTCTACATCAACATCCTTGCCCCTCCGATGAGTTGTGAGTAGTTTACCACAGACCGGGTCCATAGTTATTAGCTAGATGGCTTCTTCTCTCTTTTTGGATCTCAATACAATGTTCTCCCCCTCTCTTGTGGAGATCTATTCGATGTAAACTCTTTTTGCGGTGTGATTGTCGAGATCCGATGAATTGTGGGTTTATGATCAAGTTTATCTATGAATAATAATTGAATCTTCTCTGAATTCTTTTATGTATGATTGAGTTATCTTTGCAATGGTACCGTCTTTGAAGACGGGTAGAGGCATCCTTCCTGAACATGACGGCACAGAGGAACTCTCAATGAAAGCACCAATGTCAGTGTCAAAACCGGCGGATCTCGGGTAGGGGGTCCCGAACTGTGCGTCTAGGCGGATGGTAACAAGAGACAAGGGACACGATGTTTTTACCCAGGTTCGGGCCCTCTCGATGGAGGTAAAACCCTACTCCTGCTTGATTGATATTGATGATATGGGTAGTACAAGAGTGGATCTACCACGAGATCAAGGAGGCTAAACCCTAGAAGCTAGTCTATGGTATGATTGTTGTAATGGTTGTTCGTCCTACGGACTAAAACCCTCCGGTTTATATAGACACCGGAGAGGGCTAGGGTTACACAGAGTCGATTACAATGGTAGGAGATCTACATATCCGTACCGCCAAGCTTGCCTTCCACGCCAAGGAAAGTCCCATCCAGACACGGGACGAAGTCTTCAATCTTGTATCTTCATAGTCTTGGAGTCCGGCTGATGATGATAGTCCGGCTATCCGGACACCCCCTAGTCCAGGACTCCCTCAGTGTGGCTGAAGATGCAGATAACACATAATGTTAAGAATGACATATCTCTTTGATCTGAAGAAATACACTAAGATATCAATAGCAAGGTACGAGAGTGGTCACACGTCTGTTGACTGAAGACTAAATTGGGGTCACATGATTTTATTTTATTTTGGTACTGTCCGATCTAAACCGGATGGCTTGATGGCCGTCTTGTGCCTCCCAGCTGACACTGTTCGGAATCTTCCCCGAAGAGCCAGCGACCACGGCAGAGCAGCATGCCTCCACCGTCTGTGGCCCCGGCCAAAACCCTGCTCCCCGCCCCATCACACTGTCGTGGTTGCGCCGCCCCGGGCCAATCCACAAAGGCTCCCCGTCATCCAGATCCGACGGCGGCAGTACCTTCAACCCACGCAACTCCAAGGGTGTGTTTGGTTTCAGTAATGGACTGGAATGGAACGGGTCCGACCTGTTCCTGGGCCTCGTTTGTGCGTTTGGTAGACAACTAGAACCAGAACAGACTCGTTCTCGCAAACCGAATATTCGGCCCAGATGCGGAATCCACTCGTACCTCCAAATCGGAGGAACGACGCGGAACGGACTCGATCGCTTCTCTCGCTCTCGAACCATATCCTCTCTGCGGCTCTTCTCCATCGTCTCTCCCCCGCCCGTGATGTGCGCCGTCGGCCCTCCTCCGGTCTGTGCCACCGGCCATCTTCCTTTGATCTGCAACGTCTTCCTCTCCAATCCAGTGCCGGTCTTGCCGTGGGGAAACAATGGGGGCACACGCCGGGAAGCGCCAAGCCATCGTGCTTGACGGAGCAGCCGCTCCAAATGCCGATCGTTGACCGTGCCTGAGAATAGACCGCTGGGAGTAGCGGTCGCGCATGGGAACGCCAAGGTCATGCCTCGCATCTAGTCGTTCGCCAAGCTCAGCTTTCGCAATTCTTTTCTTGTAGCTACTGTTTATCTTGTGCTTGAGTCAGATTATTGTAGCTCACACCATTGTTTGTTGCACAGATTCAATTCGTCAATGCTCAAAGAAAATTTGCTTCAATCCCTCAAACCCCTGTTTTTGAAATCCAATTTGTTTACCTGGCTTTGTTGCATAGATGGATCGATGATCACTTATAAATCCATTCCATTCCACCTGTCAAACCAAACACCAAAATGTAACCATTCCGTTCCTACCAAACATAAGGACGGAACCAACCCATTACGCTGGAATGGAACCATGACATTCCATTGTACTTCATTCCTGAACCAAACACACCCTAAGATGGCCATCTCAGCGTTGCTTCCACGGCAAACTTGCGGCCCCGCACCCTTACATTAGACACCAGCCAACCGCCAGCCTAGGAGCTCCGCCGCCTCGAGGGGTGTTGCTTCCCATTGGGAATCGATTGGCCCAGAATAAAAATTCAGACAACTGACACCTAAATAAAGTGATTTGAGATGAGGGTGCGACCTATCTGGCGACATGGTGGAGTAGGCAGGTCCAGCTGCCGAGTCGGTGACGCCGGCGCGGTTGTGGTGGCGACCGGCGACAGGGAAACAACGATGTTGCGATGGTCGACGGCTACGGGGAAGCAGTGCCGGGACTTTGGATGGATCCTAAGTTGGAGCCGCTCCGGCACCGTGAACAATGGCGGGGTTGAATTGGCTCCGATACAGTTCATGCGGCTGTCGTCGAGGCAGCTCCAGCAGCACGGAGTAAGAGGCACACAGCCCAGTGCACGACGGCAAATGGATAGCGGCTCCTGCATTAGGGAGAAGGGTGATTGTGAAATTGGTGCGGTGGGGGTGCCATGGAGGAGGGGCTGAGGTTTCGTGGGTCGGGAGAAGGGAGCTTCCAGGGAGAAGGTGATTTGGCGCCCACGAGGTATGAATGGGGGGGATTGGGAGGGGAGTGGAACCATGTCTTACGGACGCATTTGTCTGAAATGTGAGGGGGAGTTACAGTTCTACCCCTGTCTTTAGGCTTCTCGGCTTGGGTCTGTGTACTGAGGGTCGGGGATAGTAGAGTAACTTTGCTTCTCCCCAAATAGTGGGCAGGAGCGATTTCGGGTGAAGAGGGCGTGTTTTGAAATATAGTGGGCGCGAGCAATTTTAGGCAAGGAGAGTGTGTTTTGAAATAGTGGGCGCGAGCTATTTCGGGCGAGGAGAGCGTGTTTTGCCGACCATGGTTTATGAATTATTCGGCACATGTCATTTCGGCCGAGGAGAAGGCGCGCTTGGATGAAGTTACGAACCTACCCTTGATGTACAATGGGCCAATTGATGCATGTCCCACATAGGACAGTAATTTCACGTCTCCCATTTATTTGCTCAGGCGAATTCCACCGAGCAGAGGATGTTTAACGATTCGTTCAAATTGGAAGAACGAGCATCCACGTCTACCTTACCAAGTCGATTCGAATCAAATTTTGAAATATTAGCTTGCCACTTCTTTTTTAGATGGAGAGATGATGCTCGGGAGTAATGTGTTTTTACATGCTCGTTGCTAGCGATTTACTATATGAAAAATAGTTGACACACTCAAAAACGCGAATCAAACCGAAAATGAAATATCTCGATTCAATGAAATAGCTCATTCACTAGGTCAAAATAGTGAACTAAATCCAAAATTGAACACCTCAATCGAGTAGCATGTTGTATAGTATTATAGTACTCCATGAACATGTTGAAAGTCAAATTAATGAACTTGTTTGATATACGCATATATCGTTCATGTGTGGATTGCAGACAACATGTTTTTCAATTTAAATATTTGAATGCAAGTTTATATCAAAACATGGTTTATATCAGTCTTTGATGCATAAAACGTGACTCTCTCTCTCTCCCTATCTCTCTCTCTCCCTCTCTCCCTCTCTCCCTCTCTCTCTCTCTCTCTCTCTCTCTCTCTCTCTCTCTCTCTCTCTCTCTCTCTCTCTCCGACAATCTTCAATTCTATCGCACGCATCCGACACACAAACCTTGTTGGTCCCTCTCCCTTTCTCTCCATCTCTCTCTCTCCCTCTATCTTTTTGTGTGTGTGGGGGGGGGAGGTTTTCTAGTTCGCATGCATATATACTCCATCTATAGGACTCTCTCTTGCACTATGTATGATAATCTAGTCGAAGCTAGATATCTTGGGTGCACTCATCGTACGCACACAAATTCCTTGGATCGTTGCCCATAACTCTCTCACGCACCACTCTGTCGTCTTGGAGCTCTTCCCCCCCCCCTCTCTCAAACTCTCCATCTACCTGGGTCACACATACACATGCATATCTCACTCGCACTCTATAGGCCCACATAGGACAGTAATTTCACGTCTCCCATTTATTTGCTCGGGCGAATTCCACCGAGCAGAGGATGTTTAACGGTTCGTTCAAATTGGAAGAACGAGCATCCACGTCTACCTTACCAAGTCGATTCGAATCAAATTTTGAAATATTAGCTTGCCAGTTCTTTTTTAGATGGAGAGATGATGCTCGGGAATAATGTGTTTTTACATGCTCGTTGCTAGCGATTTACTATATGAAAAATAGTTGACACACTCAAAAACGCGAATCAAACCGAAAATGAAATATCTTGATTCAATGAAATAGCTCATTCACTAGGTCAAAATAGTGAACTAAATCCAAAATTGAACACCTCAATCGAGTAGCATGTTGTATAGTATTATAGTACTCCATGAACATGTTGAAAGTCAAATTAATGAACTTGTTTGATATACGCATATATCGTTCATGTGTGGATTGCAGACAACATGTTTTCCAATTTAAATATTTGAATGCAAGTTTATATCAAAACATGGTTTATATCAGTCTTTGATGCATAAAACGTGACTCTCTCTCTCTCTCTCTCTCTCTCTCTCTCCGACAATCTTCAATTCTATCGCACGCATCCGACACACAAACCTTGTTGGTCCCTCTCCCTTTCTCTCCATCTCTCTCTCTCCCTCTATCTTTTTGTGTGTGTGGGGGGGGAGGTTTTCTAGTTCGCATGCATATATACTCCATCTATAGGACTCTCTCTTGCACTATGTATGATAATCTAGTCGAAGCTAGATATCTTGGGTGCACTCATCGTACGCACACAAATTCCTTGGCTCGTTGCCCATAACTCTCTCACGCACCACTCTGTCGTCTTGGAGCTCTTCCCCCCC
>NC_057798.1:708729872-708731001 GCF_018294505.1 Triticum aestivum | reverse complement strand
TCAAACTCTCCATCTACCTGGGTCACACATACACATGCATATCTCACTCGCACTCTATAGGCCCACATAGGACAGTAATTTCACGTCTCCCATTTATTTGCTCGGGCGAATTCCACCGAGCAGAGGATGTTTAACGGTTCGTTCAAATTGGAAGAACGAGCATCCACGTCTACCTTTCCAAGTCGATTCGAATTAAATTTTGAAATATTAGCTTGCCAGTTCTTTTTTAGATGGAGAGATGATGCTCGGGAGTAATGTGTTTTTACATGCTCGTTGCTAGCGATTTACTATATGAAAAATAGTTGACACACTCAAAAACGCGAATCAAACCGAAAATGAAATATCTTGATTCAATGAAATAGCTCATTCACTAGGTCAAAATAGTGAACTAAATCCAAAATTGAACACCTCAATCGAGTAGCATGTTGTATAGTATTATAGTACTCCATGAACATGTTGAAAGTCAAATTAATGAACTTGTTTGATATACGCATATATCATTCATGTGTGGATTGCAGACAACATGTTTTCCAATTTAAATATTTGAATGCAAGTTTATATCAAAACATGGTTTATATCAGTCTTTGATGCATAAAACGTGACTCTCTCTCTCTCTCTCTCGCTCTCTCTCTCTCTCCGACAATCTTCAATTCTATCGCACGCATCCGACACACAAACCTTGTTGGTCCCTCTCCCTTTCTCTCCATCTCTCTCTCTCCCTCTATCTTTTTGTGTGTGTGGGGGGGGAGGTTTTCTAGTTCGCATGCATATATACTCCATCTATAGGACTCTCTCTTGCACTATGTATGATAATCTAGTCGAAGCTAGATATCTTGGGTGCACTCATCGTACGCACACAAATTCCTTGGCTCGTTGCCCATAACTCTCTCACGCACCACTCTGTCGTCTTGGAGCTCTTCCCCCCCCCCCTCTCAAAGTCTCCATCTACCTGGGTCACACATACACATGCATATCTCACTCGCACTCTATAGGCCCACATAGGACAGTAATTTCACGTCTCCCATTTATTTGCTCGGGCGAATTCCACCGAGCAGAGGATGTTTAACGGTTCGTTCAAATTGGAAGAACGAGCATCCACGTCTACCTTACCAAGTCGATTCGAATCAAA
>NC_057798.1:708728078-708729862 GCF_018294505.1 Triticum aestivum | reverse complement strand
TCAAACTCTCCATCTACCTGGGTCACACATACACATGCATATCTCACTCGCACTCTATAGGCCCACATAGGACAGTAATTTCACGTCTCCCATTTATTTGCTCGGGCGAATTCCACCGAGCAGAGGATGTTTAACGGTTCGTTCAAATTGGAAGAACGAGCATCCACGTCTACCTTACCAAGTCGATTCGAATCAAATTTTGAAATATTAGCTTGCCACTTCTTTTTTAGATGGAGAGATGATGCTCGGGAGTAATGTGTTTTTACATGCTCGTTGCTAGCGATTTACTATATGAAAAATAGTTGACACACTCAAAAACGCGAATCAAACAGAAAATGAAATATCTCGATTCAATGAAATAGCTCATTCACTAGGTCAAAATAGTGAACTAAATCCAAAATTGAACACCTCAATCGAGTAGCATGTTGTATAGTATTATAGTACTCCATGAACATGTTGAAAGTCAAATTAATGAACTTGTTTGATATACGCATATATCGTTCATGTGTGGATTGCAGACAACATGTTTTCCAATTTAAATATTTGAATGCAAGTTTATAACAAAACATGGTTTATATCAGTCTTTGATGCATAAAACGTGACTCTCTCTCTCTCTCTCTCTCTCTCTCTCTCTCCGACAATCTTCAATTCTATCGCACGCATCCGACACACAAACCTTGTTGGTCCCTCTCCCTTTCTCTCCATCTCTCTCTCTCCCTCTATCTTTTTGTGTGTGTGTGGGGGGGAGGTTTTCTAGTTCGCATGCATATATACTCCATCTATAGGACTCTCTCTTGCACTATGTATGATAATCTAGTCGAAGCCAGATATCTTGGGTGCACTCATCGTACGCACACAAATTCCTTGGCTCGTTGCCCATAACTCTCTCACGCACCACTCTGTCGTCTTGGAGCTCTTCCCCCCCCCCCTCTCTCAAACTCTCCATCTACCTGGGTCACACATACACATGCATATCTCACTCGCACTCTATAGGCCCACATAGGACAGTAATTTCACGTCTCCCATTTATTTGCTCGGGCGAATTCCACCGAGCAGAGGATGTTTAACGGTTCGTTCAAATTGGAAGAACGAGCATCCACGTCTACCTTACCAAGTCGATTCGAATCAAATTTTGAAATATTAGCTTGCCACTTCTTTTTTAGATGGAGAGATGATGCTCGGGAGTAATGTGTTTTTACATGCTCGTTGCTAGCGATTTACTATATGAAAAATAGTTGACACACTCAAAAACGCGAATCAAACCGAAAATGAAATATCTTGATTCAATGAAATAGCTCATTCACTAGGTCAAAATAGTGAACTAAATCCAAAATTGAACACCTCAATCGAGTAGCATGTTGTATAGTATTATAGTACTCCATGAACATGTTGAAAGTCAAATTAATGAACTTGTTTGATATACGCATATATCGTTCATGTGTGGATTGCAGACAACATGTTTTCCAATTTAAATATTTGAATGCAAGTTTATATCAAAACATGGTTTATATCAGTCTTTGATGCATAAAACGTGACTCTCTCTCTCTCTCTCTCTCTCTCTCTCTCTCCGACAATCTTCAATTCTATCGCACGCATCCGACACACAAACCTTGTTGGTCCCTCTCCCTTTCTCTCCATCTCTCTCTCTCCCTCTATCTTTTTGTGTGTGTGTGGGGGGGGAGGTTTTCTAGTTCGCATGCATATATACTCCATCTATAGGACTCTCTCTTGCACTATGTATGATAATCTAGTCGAAGCTAGATATCTTGGGTGCACTCATCGTA
>NC_057798.1:708725990-708727700 GCF_018294505.1 Triticum aestivum | reverse complement strand
CATAGGACAGTAATTTCACGTCTCCCATTTATTTGCTCGGGCGAATTCCACCAAGCAGAGGATGTTTAACGGTTCGTTCAAATTGGAAGAACGAGCATCCACGTCTACCTTACCAAGTCGATTCGAATCAAATTTTGAAATATTAGCTTGCCACTTCTTTTTTAGATGGCGAGATGATGCTCGGGAGTAATGTGTTTTTACATGCTCGTTGCTAGCGATTTACTATATGAAAAATAGTTGACACACTGAAAAACGCGAATCAAACCGAAAATGAAATATCTCGATTCAATGAAATAGCTCATTCACTAGGTCAAAATAGTGAACTAAATCCAAAATTGAACACCTCAATCGAGTAGCATGTTGTATAGTATTATAGTACTCCATGAACATGTTGAAAGTCAAATTAATGAACTTGTTTGATATACGCATATATCGTTCATGTGTGGATTGCAGACAACATGTTTTCCAATTTAAATATTTGAATGCAAGTTTATATCAAAACATGGTTTATATCAGTCTTTGATGCATAAAACGTGACTCTCTCTCTCTCTCTCTCTCCGACAATCTTCAATTCTATCGCACGCATCCGACACACAAACCTTGTTGGTCCCTCTCCCTTTCTCTCCATCTCTCTCTCTCCCTCTATCTTTTTGTGTGTGGGGGGGGAGGTTTTCTAGTTCGCATGCATATATACTCCATCTATAGGACTCTCTCTTGCACTATGTATGATAATCTAGTCGAAGCTAGATATCTTGGGTGCACTCATCGTACGCACACAAATTCCTTGGCTCGTTCCCCATAACTCTCTCACGCACCACTCTGTCGTCTTGGAGCTCTTCCCCCCCCCCCTCTCAAACTCTCCATCTACCTGGGTCACACATACACATGCATATCTCACTCGCGCTCTATAGGCCCACATAGGACAGTAATTTCACGTCTCCCATTTATTTGCTCGGGCGAATTCCACCGAGCAGAGGATGTTTAACGGTTCGTTCAAATTGGAAGAACGAGCATCCACGTCTACCTTACCAAGTCGATTCGAATCAAATTTTGAAATATTAGCTTGCCACTTCTTTTTTAGATGGAGAGATGATGCTCGGGAGTAATGTGTTTTTACATGCTCGTTGCTAGCGATTTACTATATGAAAAATAGTTGACACACTCAAAAACGCGAATCAAACCGAAAATGAAATATCTCAATTCAATGAAATAGCTCATTCACTAGGTCAAAATAGTGAACTAAATCCAAAATTGAACACCTCAATCGAGTAGCATGTTGTATAGTATTATAGTACTCCATGAACATGTTGAAAGTCAAATTAATGAAGTTGTTTGATATACGCATATATCGTTCATGTGTGGATTGCAGACAACATGTTTTCCAATTTAAATATTTGAATGCAAGTTTATATCAAAACATGGTTTATATCAGTCTTTGATGCATAAAACGTGACTCTCTCTCTCTCTCTCTCTCTCTCTCTCTCTCTCTCTCTCTCCGACAATCTTCAATTCTATCGCACGCATCCGACACACAAACCTTGTTGGTCCCTCTCCCTTTCTCTCCATCTCTCTCTCTCCCTCTATCTTTTTGTGTGTGTGTGGGGGGGAGGTTTTCTAGTTCGCATGCATATATACTCCATCTATAGGACTCTCTCTTGCACTATGTATGATAATCTAGTCGAAGCTAGATATCTTGGGTGCACTCATCGT
>NC_057798.1:708724423-708725251 GCF_018294505.1 Triticum aestivum | reverse complement strand
CACATGCATATCTCACTCGCACTCTATAGGCCCATATAGGACAGTAATTTCACGTCTCCCATTTATTTGCTCAGGCGAATTCCACCGAGCAGAGGATGTTTAACGGTTCGTTCAAATTGGAAGAACGAGCATCCACGTCTACCTTACCAAGTCGATTCGAATCAAATTTTGAAATATTAGCTTGCCACTTCTTTTTTAGATGGAGAGATGATGCTCGGGAGTAATGTGTTTTTACATGCTCGTTGCTAGCGATTTACTATATGAAAAATAGTTGACACACTCAAAAACGCGAATCAAACCGAAAATGAAATATCTTGATTCAATGAAATAGCTCATTCACTAGGTTAAAATAGTGAACTAAATCCAAAATTGAACACCTCAATCGAGTAGCATGTTGTATAGTATTATAGTACTCCATGAACATGTTGAAAGTCAAATTAATGAACTTGTTTGATATACGCATATATCGTTCATGTGTGGATTGCAGACAACATGTTTTCCAATTTAAATATTTGAATGCAAGTTTATATCAAAACATGGTTTATATCAGTCTTTGATGCATAAAACGTGACTCTCTCTCTCTCTCTCTCTCTCTCTCTCTCTCTCTCTCTCTCCGACAATCTTCAATTCTATCGCACGCATCCGACACACAAACCTTGTTGGTCCCTCTCCCTTTCTCTCCATCTCTCTCTCTCCCTCTATCTTTTTGTGTGTGTGTGGGGGGGAGGTTTTCTAGTTCGCATGCATATATACTCCATCTATAGGACTCTCTCTTGCACTATGTATGATAATCTAGTCGAAGCTAGATATCTTGGGTGCACTCATCGT
>NC_057798.1:708721727-708724413 GCF_018294505.1 Triticum aestivum | reverse complement strand
CCCCCCCCCTCTCTCAAACTCTCCATCTACCTGGGTCACACATACACATGCATATCTCACTCACACTCTATAGGCCCACATAGGACAGTAATTTCACGTCTCCCATTTATTTGCTCGGGCGAATTCCACCGAGCAGAGGATGTTTAACGGTTCGTTCAAATTGGAAGAACGAGCATCCACGTCTACCTTACCAAGTCGATTCAAATCAAATTTTGAAATATTAGCTTGCCACTTCTTTTTTAGATGGAGAGATGATGCTCGGGAGTAATGTGTTTTTACATGCTCGTTGCTAGCGATTTACTATATGAAAAATAGTTGACACACTCAAAAACGCGAATCAAACCGAAAATGAAATATCTCGATTCAATGAAATAGCTCATTCACTAGGTCAAAAGAGTGAACTAAATCCAAAATTGAACACCTCAATCGAGTAGCATGTTGTATAGTATTATAGTACTCCATGAACATGTTGAAAGTCAAATTAATGAACTTGTTTGATATACGCATATATCGTTCATGTGTGGATTGCAAACAACATGTTTTCCAATTTAAATATTTGAATGCAAGTTTATATCAAAACATGGTTTATATCAGTCTTTGATGCATAAAACGTGACTCTCTCTCTCTCTCTCTCTCTCTCTCTCTCTCTCTCTCTCTCTCCGACAATCTTCAATTCTATCGCACGCATCCGACACACAAACCTTGTTGGTCCCTCTCCCTTTCTCTCCATCTCTCTCTCTCCCTCTATCTTTTTGTGTGTGGGGGGGGGGGAGGTTTTCTAGTTCGCATGCATATATACTCCATCTATAGGACTCTCTCTTGCACTATGTATGATAATCTAGTCGAAGCTAGATATCTTGGGTGCACTCATCGTACGCACACAAATTCCTTGGCTCGTTGCCCATAACTCTCTCACGCACCACTCTGTCGTCTTGGAGCTCTTCCCCCCCCCTCTCTCAAACTCTCCATCTACCTGGGTCACACATACACATGCATATCTCACTCGCACTCTATAGGCCCACATAGGACAGTAATTTCACGTCTCCCATTTATTTGCTCGGGCGAATTCCACCGAGCAAAGGATGTTTAACGGTTCGTTCAAATTGGAAGAACGAGCATCCACGTCTACCTTACCAAGTCGATTCGAATCAAATTTTGAAATATTAGCTTGCCAATTCTTTTTTAGATGGAGAGATGATGCTCGGGAGTAATGTGTTTTTACATGCTCGTTGCTAGCGATTTACTATATGAAAAATAGTTGACACACTCAAAAACGCGAATCAAACCGAAAATGAAATATCTCGATTCAATGAAATAGCTCATTCACTAGGTCAAAATAGTGAACTAAATCCAAAATTGAACACCTCAATCGAGTAGCATGTTGTATAGTATTATAGTACTCCATGAACATGTTGAAAGTCAAATTAATGAACTTGTTTGATATACGCATATATCGTTCATGTGTGGATTGCAGACAACATGTTTTCCAATTTAAATATTTGAATGCAAGTTTATATCAAAACATGGTTTATATCAGTCTTTGATGCATAAAACGTGACTCTCTCTCTCTCTCTCTCTCTCTCTCTCTCTCTCTCTCTCCGACAATCTTCAATTCTATCGCACGCATCCGACACACAAACCTTGTTGGTCCATCTCCCTTTCTCTCCATCTCTCTCTCTCCCTCTATCTTTTTGTGTGTGTGGGGGGGGGTTCTAGTTCGCATGCATATATACTCCATCTATAGGACTCTCTCTTGCACTATGTATAATAATCTAGTCGAAGCTAGATATCTTGGGTGCACTCATCGTACGCACACAAATTCCTTGGCTCGTTGCCCATAACTCTCTCACGCACCACTCTGTCGTCTTGGAGCTCTTCCCCCCCCCCTCTCTCAAACTCTACATCTACCTGGGTCACACATACACATGCATATCTCACTCGCACTCTATAGGCCCACATAGGACAGTAATTTCACGTCTCCCATTTATTTGCTCGGGCGAATTCCACCGAGCAGAGGATGTTTAACGGTTCGTTCAAATTGGAAGAACGAGCATCCACGTCTACCTTACCAAGTCGATTCGAATCAAATTTTGAAATATTAGCTTGCCACTTCTTTTTTAGATGGAGAGATGATGCTCGGGAGTAATGTGTTTTTACATGCTCGTTGCTAGCGATTTACTATATGAAAAATAGTTGACACACTCAAAAACGCGAATCAAACCGAAAATGAAATATCTCGATTCAATGAAATAGCTCATTTACTAGGTCAAAATAGTGAACTAAATCCAAAATTGAACACCTCAATCGAGTAGCATGTTGTATAGTATTATAGTACTCCATGAACATGTTGAAAGTCAAATTAATGAACTTGTTTGATATACGCATATATCGTTCATGTGTGGATTGCAGACAACATGTTTTCCAATTTAAATATTTGAATGCAAGTTTATATCAGTCTTTGATGCATAAAACGTGACTCTCTCTCTCTCTCTCTCTCTCTCTCTCTCTCTCTCTCTCTCTCCGACAATCTTCAATTCTATCGCACGCATCCGACACACAAACCTTGTTGGTCCATCTCCCTTTCTCTCCATCTCTCTCTCTCCCTCTATCTTTTTGTGTGTGGGGGGGGTTTCTAGTTCGCATGCATATATACTCCATCTATAGGACTCTCTCTTGCACTATGTAT
>NC_057798.1:708719371-708721537 GCF_018294505.1 Triticum aestivum | reverse complement strand
CCCTCTCTCAAACTCTCCATCTACCTGGGTCACACATACACATGCATATCTCACTCGCACTCTATGGGCCCACATAGGACAGTAATTTCACGTCTCCCATTTATTTGCTCGGGCGAATTCCACCGAGCAGAGGATGTTTAACGGTTCGTTCAAATTGGAAGAACGAGCATCCACGTCTACCTTACCAAGTCGATTCGAATCAAATTTTGAAATATTAGCTTGCCATTTCTTTTTTAGATGGAGAGATGATGCTCGGGAGTAATGTGTTTTTACATGCTCGTTGCTAGTGATTTACTATATGAAAAATAGTTGACACACTCAAAAACGCGAATCAAACCGAAAATGAAATATCTCGATTCAATGAAATAGCTCATTCACTAGGTCAAAATAGTGAACTAAATCCAAAATTGAACACCTCAATCGAGTAGCATGTTGTATAGTATTATAGTACTCCATGAACATGTTGAAAGTCAAATTAATGAACTTGTTTGATATACGCATATATCGTTCATGTGTGGATTGCAGACAACATGTTTTCCAATTTAAATATTTGAATGCAAGTTTATATCAAAACATGGTTTATATCAGTCTTTGATGCATAAAATGTGACTCTCTCTCTCTCTCTCTCTCTCTCTCTCTCTCTCTTTCTCTCTCTCTCTCTCTCTCTCCGACAATCTTCAATTCTATCGCACGCATCCGACACACAAACCTTGTTGGTCCCTCTCCCTTTCTCTCCATCTCTCTCTCTCCCTCTATCTTTTTGTGTGTGTGGGGGGGGAGGTTTTCTAGTTCGCATGCATATATACTCCATCTATAGGACTCTCTCTTGCACTATGTATGATAATCTAGTCGAAGCTAGATATCTTGGGTGCACTCATCGTACGCACACAAATTCCTTGGCTCGTTGCCCATAACTCTCTCACGCACCACTCTGTCGTCTTGGAGCTCTTCCCCCCCTCTCTCAAACTCTCCATCTACCTGGGTCACACATACACATGCATATCTCACTCGCACTCTATAGGCCCACATAGGACAGTAATTTCACCTCTCCCATTTATTTGCTCGGGCGAATTCCCCCGAGCAGAGGATGTTTAACGGTTCGTTCAAATTGGAAGAACGAGCATCCACGTCTACCTTACCAAGTCGATTCGAATCAAATTTTGAAATATTAGCTTGCCACTTCTTTTTTAGATGGAGAGATGATGCTCGGGAGTAATGTGTTTTTACATGCTCGTTGCTAGCGATTTACTATATGAAAAATAGTTGACACACTCAAAAACGCGAATCAAACCGAAAATGAAATATCTCGATTCAATGAAATAGCTCATTCACTAGGTCAAAATAGTGAACTAAATCCAAAATTGAACACCTCAATCGAGTAGCATGTTGTATAGTATTATAGTACTCCATGAACATGTTGAAAGTCAAATTAATGAACTTGTTTGATATACGCATATATCGTTCATGTGTGGATTGCAGACAACATGTTTTCCAATTTAAATATTTGAATGCAAGTTTATATCAAAACATGGTTTATATCAGTCTTTGATGCATAAAACGTGACTCTCTCTCTCTCTCTCTCTCTCTCCGACAATCTTCAATTCTATCGCACGCATCCGACACACAAACCTTGTTGGTCCATCTCCCTTTCTCTCCATCTCTCTCTCTCCCTCTATCTTTTTGTGTGTGTGGGGGGGGGGTTCTAGTTCGCATGCATATATACTCCATCTATAGGACTCTCTCTTGAAATATTAGCTTGCCACTTCTTTTTTAGATGGAGAGATGATGCTCGCGAGTAATGTGTTTTTACATGCTCGTTGCTAGCGATTTACTATATGAAAAATAGTTGACACACTCAAAAACGCGAATCAAACCGAAAATGAAATATCTCGATTCAATGAAATAGCTCATTCACTAGGTCAAAATAGTGAACTAAATCCAAAATTGAACACCTCAATCGAGTAGCATGTTGTATAGTATTATAGTACTCCATGAACATGTTGAAAGTCAAATTAATGAACTTGTTTGATATACGCATATATCGTTCATGTGTGGATTGCAGACAACATGTTTTCCAATTTAAATATTTGAATGCAAGTTTATATCAAAACATGGTTTATATCAGTCTTTGATGCATAAAACGTGACTCTCTCTCTCTCTCTCTCT
>NC_057798.1:708716484-708717950 GCF_018294505.1 Triticum aestivum | reverse complement strand
CCCCCCCCCTCTCTCAAACTCTCCATCTACCTGGGTCACACATACACATGCATATCTCACTCACACTCTATAGGCCCACATAGGACAGTAATTTCACGTCTCCCATTTATTTGCTCGGGCGAATTCCACCGAGCAGAGGATGTTTAACGGTTCGTTCAAATTGGAAGAACGAGCATCCACGTCTACCTTACCAAGTCGATTCAAATCAAATTTTGAAATATTAGCTTGCCACTTCTTTTTTAGATGGAGAGATGATGCTCGGGAGTAATGTGTTTTTACATGCTCGTTGCTAGCGATTTACTATATGAAAAATAGTTGACACACTCAAAAACGCGAATCAAACCGAAAATGAAATATCTCGATTCAATGAAATAGCTCATTCACTAGGTCAAAAGAGTGAACTAAATCCAAAATTGAACACCTCAATCGAGTAGCATGTTGTATAGTATTATAGTACTCCATGAACATGTTGAAAGTCAAATTAATGAACTTGTTTGATATACGCATATATCGTTCATGTGTGGATTGCAAACAACATGTTTTCCAATTTAAATATTTGAATGCAAGTTTATATCAAAACATGGTTTATATCAGTCTTTGATACATAAAACGTGACTCTCTCTCTCTCTCTCTCTCTCTCTCTCTCTCTCTCTCTCTCTCTTCGACAATCTTCAATTCTATCGCACGCATCCGACACACAAACCTTGTTGGTCCCTCTCCCTTTCTCTCCATCTCTCTCTCTCCCTCTATCTTTTTGTGTGTGTGGGGGGGGAGGGTTTCTAGTTCGCATGCATATATACTCCATCTATAGGACTCTCTCTTGCACTATGTATGATAATCTAGTCGAAGCTAGATATCTTGGGTGCACTCATCCTACGCACACAAATTCCTTGGCTCGTTGCCCATAACTCTCTCACGCACCACTCTGTCGTCTTGGAGCTCTTCCCCCCCTCTCTCAAACTCTCCATCTACCTGGGTCACACATACACATGCATATCTCACTCGCACTCTATAGGCCCACATAGGACAGTAATTTCACGTCTCCCATTTATTTGCTCGGGCGAATTCCACCGAGCAGAGGATGTTTAACGGTTCGTTCAAATTGGAAGAACGAGCATCCACGTCTACCTTACCAAGTCGATTCGAATCAAATTTTGAAATATTAGCTTGCCACTTCTTTTTTAGATGGAGAGATGATGCTCGGGAGTAATGTGTTTTTACATGCTCGTTGCTAGCGATTTACTATATGAAAAATAGTTGACACACTCAAAAACGCGAATCAAACCGAAAATGAAATATCTCGATTCAATGAAATAGCTCATTCACTAGGTCAAAATAGTGAACTAAATCCAAAATTGAACACCTCAATCGAGTAGCATGTTGTATAGTATTATAGTACTCCATGAACATGTTGAAAGTCAAATTAATGAACTTGTTTGATATACGCATATATCGTTCATGTGTGG
>NC_057798.1:708715817-708716474 GCF_018294505.1 Triticum aestivum | reverse complement strand
TCAAACTCTCCATCTACCTGGGTCACACATACACATGCATATCTCACTCGCACTCTATAGGCCCACATAGGACAGTAATTTCACGTCTCCCATTTATTTGCTCGGGCGAATTCCACTGAGCAGAGGATGTTTAACGGTTCGTTCAAATTGGAAGAACGAGCATCCACGTCTTCCTTACAAACTCGATTCGAATCAAATTTTGAAATATTAGCTTGCCACTTCTTTTTTAGATGGAGAGATGATGCTCGGGAGTAATGTGTTTTTACATGCTCGTTGCTAGCGATTTACTATATGAAAAATAGTTGACACACTCAAAAACGCGAATCAAACCGAAAATGAAATATCTCGATTCAATGAAATAGCTCATTCACTAGGTCAAAATAGTGAACTAAATCCAAAATTGAGCACCTCAATCGAGTAGCATGTTGTATAGTATTATAGTACTCCATGAACATGTTGAAAGTCAAATTAATGAACTTGTTTGATATACGCATATATCGTTCATGTGTGGATTGCAGAAAACATGTTTTCCAATTTAAATATTTGAATGCAAGTTTATATCAAAACATGGTTTATATCAGTCTTTGATGCATAAAACGTGACTCTCTCTCTCGCTCTCTCTCTCTCTCTCTCTCTCTCTCTCTCTCTCTCTCTCTC
>NC_057798.1:708714879-708715670 GCF_018294505.1 Triticum aestivum | reverse complement strand
GCATGCATATATACTCCATCTATAGGACTCTCTCTTGCACTATGTATGATAATCTAGTCGAAGCTAGATATCTTGGGTGCACTCATCGTACGAACACAAATTCCTTGGCTCGTTGCCCATAACTCTCTCATGCACCACTCTGTCGTCTTGGAGCTCTTCCCCCCCACCTCTCTCAAACTCTCCATCTACCTGGGTCACACATACACATGCATATCTCACTCGCACTCTATAGGCCCACATAGGACAGTAATTTCACGTCTCCCATTTATTTGCTCGGGCGAATTCCACCGAGCAGAGGATGTTTAACGGTTCGTTCAAATTGGAAGGACGAGTATCCACGTCTACCTTACCAAGTCGATTCGAATCAAATTTTGAAATATTAGCTTGCCACTTCTTTTTTAGATGGAGAGATGATGCTCGGGAGTAATGTGTTTTTACATGCTCGTTGCTAGCGATTTACTATATGAAAAATAGTTGACACACTCAAAAACGCGAATCAAACCGAAAATGAAATATCTCGATTCAATGAAATAGCTCATTCACTAGGTCCAAATAGTGAACTAAATCCAAAATTGAACACCTCAATCGAGTAGCATGTTGTATAGTATTATAGTACTCCATGAACATGTTGAAAGTCAAATTAATGAACTTGTTTGATATACGCATATATCGTTCATGTGTGGATTGCAGACAACATGTTTTCCAATTTAAATATTTGAATGAAAGTTTATATCAAAACATGGTTTATATCAGTCTTTGATGCATAAAACGTGACTCTCTCTCTCTCTCTC
>NC_057798.1:708713947-708714691 GCF_018294505.1 Triticum aestivum | reverse complement strand
AATCTAGTCGAAACTAGATATCTTGGGTGCACTCATCGTACGCACACAAATTCCTTGGCTCGTTGCCCATAACTCTCTCACGCACCACTCTGTCGTCTTGGAGCTCTTCCCCCCCCCCTCTCTCAAACTCCCCATCTACCTGGGTCACACATACACATGCATATCTCACTCGCACTCTATAGGCCCACATAGGACAGTAATTTCACGTCTCCCATTTATTTGCTCGGGCGAATTCCACCGAGCAGAGGATGTTTAACGGTTCGTTCAAGTTGGAAGAACGAGCATCCACGTCTACCTTACCAAGTCGATTCGAATCAAATTTTGAAATATTAGCTTGCCACTTCTTTTTTAGATGGAGAGATGATGCTCGGGAGTAATGTGTTTTTACATGCTCGTTGCTAGCGATTTACTATATGAAAAATAGTTGACACACTCAAAAACGCGAATCAAACCGAAAATGAAATATCTCGATTCAATGAAATAGCTCATTCACTAGGTCAAAATAGTGAACTAAATCCAAAATTGAACACCTCAATCGAGTAGCATGTTGTATAGTATTATAGTACTCCATGAACATGTTGAAAGTCAAATTAATGAACTTGTTTGATATACGCATATATCGTTCATGTGTGGATTGCAGACAACATGTTTTCCAATTTAAATATTTGAATGCAAGTTTATATCAAAACATGGTTTATATCAGTCTTTGATGCATAAAACGTGACTCTCTCTCTCTCTCTCTCT
>NC_057798.1:708680050-708713937 GCF_018294505.1 Triticum aestivum | reverse complement strand
ATGCATATATACTCCATCTATAGGACTCTCTCTTGCACTATGTATGATAATCTAGTCGAAGCTAGATATCTTGGGTGCACTCATCGTACGCACACAAATTCCTTGGCTCGTTGCCCATAACTCTCTCACGCACCACTCTGTCGTCTTGGAGCTCTCCCCCCCCCTCTCTCAAACTCTCCATCTACCTGGGTCACACATACACATGCATATCTCACTCGCACTCTATAGGCCCATCTAAAACTCTATCTCTCTCCCTCGTTCTCTCTCCATCTCACACACACAAACATAATATCATGCCTAGCTAGCCAAGTATGATGGTCTCTCACTCAATTGTAGGCACACGCAGTCCCCCCTATATGTATATGACTAGCTAATCTTAGTCTCCATCACAAACAAATGTATGGTCTATCTTGATTTCTCTCGGGGCATCTTTCTATCGCGCACGCACCTCCCTCGATCTCCCACCCATATAGTCCCCTCACAATCTCGAGGGGATCTCTCTATCACAAACACACCCTCTCTCCCCCCCATGCGTCCATGTTCTCCATGTGTCCCTCTCGACCTTTGTTCCTTGTTGGCCAGACCTCTATTGGACATGTGCTATAGGTGTGTCTCTCTCCGTTGCAAACAATCACACACTAGCTATCTTCGTGTATCTCCTCGCCTCGCTTTTCCATCTCGGAGATGCATGCATGATATGTTCGCATAAGAAACGAAAAAACACACACTCTCTCTAATTTATCGTTTGTTGTCACTTTCTCTTTCACACGCATACTCTTTTTGCACACTTACTCATTCTCCTTAACACGCACTTGATCTCTCTCGACTTAGGCACTCTCCTTGGTCCATAGCATATAGATTTATTGAAAAGTCAAACACCGCAAAGTTTGACCATGTACGTGGACAAAAACAATTACATCTAGAATGGAAAACATATACCATTAGATTCACCATGAGATGTAGTTTTGTATGATGTATCTTTGGTATTGTAGATATAAATAACATTTGCGTAAACCTGATCAAAGTTTTCAAAGTTTGACTTCTACAAATTTACATGCACTGCATTATCGAGCGGATGGAATATCTCTTTCCCCGTCTCAGCTATCTGACGCACCACTCAGCCTTATCGGGGCTCCTCAATCTCTCTCAAACTTTATATCTCCCTGGTTCACACATACACATGTCTCGCTCACGCTATACATATAGACCCATCCAACATTCTCCACCCTTGTTCTCTCTCCATGTGACACGCACCCCCCTAAGTACCATAATCCCTCACTCCATCATAGGCGCAAGCACTCCCCCCTAAGTATGATTATCTCTCACTAGCCATCAGGAACACACATATTGTCTGCTTCCATCGATATGTCTATCTCGATATCT
Source organism: Triticum aestivum (assembly GCF_018294505.1). Lineage (NCBI taxonomy): Eukaryota > Viridiplantae > Streptophyta > Magnoliopsida > Poales > Poaceae > Triticum > Triticum aestivum. The sequence continues at coordinate 708,712,554 of NC_057798.1, read as the reverse complement.
CTTGGGGCATCTTCTATCGCGCACACACCTTGTTACTCGATCTCCCACCCATGTAGTCCCATCACGATCTCCAGGGGATCTCTCTATGGCAAACACACACTCTCTCCTCCCCATGTCTTCATTTTATCCATACATCTCTCTCAACCTCTCTCCCTTGTTTGTCAGACCCCTCTTGACTACGTGCTAGGGGTCTTGCTCTCTCGGTTGCAAACAACCACACACTATCTCCTCACCTTGCTTCTGTTGTTGAAGATGCATGTGTGATATGTTTGCATAAGACACACACGCTTTTTCTCTACTTTTATCGTGTGTTGTCCATGTCTATTTCACACACGCACACACACTTTTTTCACTCACTCTTTCTATTCATCTCTCTCTCTCTAGTTAGGGACTCTGTCATATCCATAAGCATATGGATGTTTTGAAAAGCCAAACCTCAGAAAAGTTTGACCAGGTATATGTGGAGAAAAACATTTACATCTGGAACGATCATTAGATTCATCACAACATGTACTTACTTCATACTATCATTTATCTTTGGTATTGTAGATAAAAGTAATTTCTTTATAAACTTGGTCAAAGTTTCAAATGTTTGACTTTAAAAAAAGTTGGAACTACATTATCGAACGGAGGGAGTATCTCTTTCTCTCTCTCTCTGCTATCTCTCATGGCCCCCCTCTCACTCGAACTCTCGATACCGACGGATTATATGCTCACTGTGTCAACGTATAGCTCCGTGTATTGTTTAGTTGACCGGTCAACCAGTCCACATGCTGCCTTGTCAGCTCATGTTCTGTATCTTCGTGTGCTAGACCATGTGGCAGTGGGTGAAAATAAGTAAACTAGAGGCCCATCTGACACGCGGTGAAGTAAACAAAGTTGAAACCACTCGGGGTAGCACCCTGCATGCTAGTAAATTGAGGGCGCATTGAGGACACACTTCTTGCGTGTGAAGGACACACTCGCGCACAATTCACCACTGCACGGCGTCATGCACAGAAGGACGGACTCGCGCACACCCAGCACACAACACAGACCAGCACACGTGTACAACGGCGTCGCCGCCGGTTGAGATGGACGGCGAGGCAGCCAACAAGCGGAGGCGGCTCGAGCCAAAACCGCATCCGGCGAGCCTGGACTTCATCAGTAGCCTCCCCAACGACATGGTGCTCGTCATCATCGGCCTCCTCCCCACCAAATCTGCCGTGCAGACCGCCCTGCCCTCCTGGCGGTGGCGCCCCCTCTGGCACCGCGTCCCCCTCAACCTCACCGTCGATAGCTGCCTTCGTAACGGGGATTGCAAACGCATGGCCGCAGTCTCCAAGATCCATTCATCACACCCCAGGCCAGCTAGACGCCTTGACATCCGCATGTTCAGTACCAACTACAAGGTCCAACCCAAGTTTGACGAGTGGTTCTTATCCCCCGCCCTAGATCAGCTCGAGGAGCTCAGCTTTGAAGCTGGAAGATGTCGCTCTCTGCCGCCGTCTGCGCTCCTCCTCACGTCAACACTGCGCCGCGCCAGCTTCAGCTCCTGCTATCTTCCCCAGATTAATGCCGCGCCCACCCTTCTTCTCCCTCAACTCAAGTAGCTCGACCTCTTCGACGTTGTCATCTTGAAGAAGGCTATGGAGCACCTGCTCCGCAGTTGTACTGCGCTCGAGTACCTTCGTCTTGAGCAGATCCACGGGTTCATTAGCCTCCACATCACCTTGACGAATCTCCGATGGATTTATGTATCTTGCTGGCCCCGCAACAAGACATCAATTGGGAAGAGATCACTCCAGCTGTTCCACGTTATGGTCATTGAGAATGCGCCTTTCCTTGAGAGATTGCTTGTATCGGATCTAGAAGGTCCAACAACAATCAGGGTCATTGACGCGCCGAAAGTGACAGCATTGGTATACTCATCTGCCAAGTTCTCCGAACTCTTTATTGGATCCTTAATCGTTCAGGTACAACACTCGTCTTCTTCTCCATCTTCTTGAAATTCACATTTTTAAATTTCTTGTTGATGTATTTACGACTGTATTCCAGAAAATGATTCCCACAAGCTTGACCCAGTCTATGCGCACAGTGAAGATCTTGGCAATAAAATCTATCGGCCCCAATCTGGATTAAGTTGTTGGATTCCTTACATGCTTTCCGTGCACGGAGAAGCTACTCATCGAGGTGAAACTTCTTTCCTATTAGTAAACGGTAATCACAACATAGCTCAATTTTTTCATAATTTTCCCAAATTACGATGACAAGTGTAGTGTTCAAAACTACATCTACGTACTGCACCGAAAGAAATGTTTTTAGTATTTTTTTCTCACGTGATCACCTGCATCGTTTTTGTTGTTGTACTACTATAGTAGCCTAGGCTAGTCATAGTGGAAAGTAACTTAGACTACTCCAGTAACTCTGTGGTTACCCTAAGATCAAGTACTACCTCCATCCTGGTTTACTCTTCCTATTTTGTAGTATCAAAATTTGACCATAGATTTAACAGACAAAATGTTAATGAATGTCACTAAAAACTATATCGTTGGATTCGTATTTGAACATAATTTCAAATGGTGTAATTATTAGTGACATGCATTGGAATTTTCTTAGGTAAATCTATGGTCAAAATTTTATAATAAATACGATGTAGTACTCCCTCTGTCCCAAAATTCTTTTCTTACATTTGTTTAGATACGGATGTATCTAACACTAAAATGTAACTAGGTACATCCGTATTTAGACAAATTTGAGACAAGAATTTTGGGACGGAGGGAGTACAAAAGTGGGCTTTGTAGGCCAAAACACGTGCCAAATTCACTTATGATGCATTTGGCATCGATGCCCCTCCATTGCTCACCTGGTGCCCCAATCTGGATCACCTACTTTGCTCCGGTGCCAAATTAACTCACGGAATGAAAAAAAAACTTGCGTGGGAGAGAGAGAGGACTGAGGAAATTAAAAAAACACTTGTTTGGGAGAGTGAGAGGCTGGTGTAGTTGGTTTGATTGATTTGTTTATACATGTGGGTCTATGTGCATAGCGGTGCCAACTCTCTCACATCGCGAGAGCGGTGCCAAAATCTTTTGATTTGACATTGATGTGTATTATGTGGCATACTTTTGCGAAATATGGCATCGACCACATAGTGGAAGGCAACAAATGCCCAAGCTCTTCACATGCTCCTAGGTAAATGAGAGGAATCAGAAAGAGAGAGAGAGAGAGAGAGAGAGAGAGAGAGAGAGTGAAAAAATATCACTAGCCAGCCAACCCTATCGTATGAGCGAATGATATTGGTACCTCTTGATGACACGACAATCTTATACAGCCAGCTGCTCTAATATGTTCTCTTCTTTTGCAGATAAAAAAAGATCCGAAAGTGAAAAATGTGCTGCACTATAACAATCTCAACGAATGCCTTCGATCTCCATCTTACAGAAATTGATTTGATTGACTACCGAGGCAGCACATCTGAGATTAAATTGGCCAGGTTCTTTGTTCTGGAGGCAAGTGTGCTCAAGGTAATGAGGTTTGGCGTTCTCTGGCGCAATAATGAATGACGTGCTGATCACCGCAAGCGTCTAAGCCTAAATGACAAAGTCTCCGCAGAAGCTGAATTTGTTTTTGAAACATCAAGTGGCCAGAGACTCGAAAACTTATTTGCCCATTAGTGACTTGTTAGGGCGGTGGGTTTTAGTTTGTACGATAATGCTGCATCCACCTAAAGTAACGAAAGTTCTTACGTAAACTTCCTAGTAATTCCCTCTTCGTAGGTGCAGCATTACTCCTAACATTTGTAATATCAGTTTGAAACTTGTAATATTGCCGTGTCCTATTCCTGCATTTTCAAAATCCTGCGAATCAAACAAGTCCTGAGTTGGTGATGATGTTGTGCCTCCCATCTTTCACCAATAGCCGTCGGATCTAGATCTGACGCATACAAACCAAACTTCTCCATTTTTGCAAAAAGATGACCACACTTGTTCCCTATTTACAAACAACTCCTTGTCTCTCACAATCAGCCTTATCTCCTCCCCACCACATCTAGAAGGCCATGGAAAAATCTGGCGCGATGGCCGCTGCCGGCACCGTCCACCCCCAATCTTGGTGTTCCGTGCAATGTACGGGCATCTACGCACGGGAAATTATGTCGAACAGGGCTAGGTGTAGCAGGCTAGCTCTACAGCCATGATGATAGTGACTGCAGACGGTGAGGCTGACTATGGTATGTCGAACATGGCGCCTATACTCAGGTGCCATCTCCGGCGCAGGGTCTTGTCACTTCACTGTGAGGAGCAGCATGTAATAATTTGACCAACGGGTAGTACAGTGCTAGTACTACATTGGTAGTACTACTACTAGTACTAGTAGCACCACTGTCTGGATTTCGGAGTACTACCACGTCCATCTAGATTTTAGTATTTGACTAGTAATGCATGTCACAAAAAATGTACTACTCCCTTTGTACATAAATACATGGTGTATTGTTTTATTCCTATCGGCGAGAGAACTTAATGTCTTTTTGCTAATTAATAGGATTAAATGCAATGAACTAAACACCGCATGTCATGTTTGGTAGTCTCAAGTCATTGAAAGCATGCACGACCCACATCTCTCATTGGTTGATATGTCAAAAAATAAGAAATGAGGAGGGAGTTAATGTACCGTGCCTAAGTGTTTTGGGATTATTTAGTTTTCGCAAGGTGACTTACACACCATTTTTTACAGGCATTAACATTTTATTAGTTAAATTAAAGGTCAAAACTTGGCGCAAAATGCAAAGGGGACCAAAAAACTAGTAACCATCAAACTTCTCTCGTTTGGCCCCAACTAGAGGTCCGGTGTGATGACTATACTGCACCGACCCGGAGGAGGACACAGCTTCATTGACTTACTGCAACTGCCTTTGGGTGAATGACACGTGGGCCCAACGGGTGGCTGGCCCACCTGTCATACAGCCAAAGGCCGGTGCAGTAGAGGGCCGAGGTGTAGATGGCCAACACGCACATGAGTTCAATGCAGTCTGCGCTTCTCATATAAAGGCTCCCCGCCAGTCCAATCTAGTACGAAATCCTATGCACCTATGCACGCTAACCAAGGGCAAGAGTGATCACTCAAATCGCAAGATCAGTTGACTAGAAGCTAAGCTAGACCCATGGAGGCGATGAGAGCGAGCATCAGCCGGTTGTGCCAGATGGTCCACGACGATGGCCTGCGGCCCGGCACCGAGGAACGTCTCCAGGTAGTGCTTGAGGCCGCCAGCGCGAGGGGCCGCTTGGACGACAGCTTCGTCTCCTTGTTCGACGAGGTCCTCGTCGGTTTCATAGACAAGTTCACCGTTGTCAAGAAGCTCGCGGACGACTTTGACGTACGCCTCCAGCCGACGTGCCCAGGCTCTGCGATGCCCGCCACCCTCAACGGCCACTATGGTGAAAACCTCTTCAACGCACTGGTGGCCCTGCGACTGCCCGCCGTCGCGCCGGAGAATGTCCACCTCGAGGTCGCGCTCGCTATGCAGCACCTGGCGTAGCAAGACACCATTGACATAATCACCCACGTCTACGCGAAAATCGTCCACAAGGCTACTACATGCAAGAGGAGGACGATAGGACGCTGGCCTTCTTGGACCGCAGGGCAACCTTGGACGGTATTGTTCAGAAGCACGTTGAGCTCGCCGCCAACGCCGCTGCTCCTCACACGTCAGTTGGTGACTTGGCGCACTAGGGCGTGAGGATGTCGTTGATGGATCTGTATCTATTTTTATCTTTCCGTCAAATCCATGTAGTAGTATGTGGTACTACTAGTAATTATCTTACCTTTTGCATCAACTTCATAATTTTCGTACGTACTCCATGCATGAACCGCGCCAGAACCAAACTTCTCATTACTCTAGGGAAAGCCATTGTTTCTATCTATCGGTCGCGGCATGGAGCGGAACCAAATTATACAAGTTACAAGTTCAAAAGGAAAACCCTGCCGTGTTTGCGTCGCACCCCCACACGGTTGGTCCGGCACACCGCTCAAGGGGGAATGCATGCGGTGTTGTATTTTCACTTCCAAGTGGGACCGCAGTTGAGCAAACCGACTATCGGCAAACCCGACCCCGCCCACCGCGCGATGGCTGAGAAAACAGGAGGAAGAAGAGATGGATGTAGCATGGACTCCAAGAAAATTGGTGTCGGATGGGACTCATGTGGGTGGCGTGTGCCGTACTGCTAGATGTGAATGCTAGTTATGGCCCATGCCACCCCACTATATCGAGCCTATATCGCGGTGCTAGTTATGTAGAACAAATTTCTTAGAGTCTGTGCTCAGCCCTCCTCTATCTCTCTTCTCAGCCAGCCAGCGGACGCGCGGAGCCCATCGTCTGTTTGCTCATATGCGGTCCCACATGTCAGTGAAAACGCAAGAGGTCCCACTGAACCTGCACATCTTTCACCTCGACGTGCTGGTGTTGAAAAACAAATCCAATAAAGATCTTCGGTGGCCGCTTTTGGAGTTACTCAAGAGTAGTAAGATTCTATTTACAGTTTAACCCAAGATGCACATCACGTGGCTTCAACTACCACTCTATTTTCATGACACGACCTGGATGCTGGATGTCCCATGTGTCGGCAAAAGGAGGAAGAACCCGACCAAATCTTCGGTTGTGCTCTCGGATTAGACTAGTTGTGCTAACTTAAAATTTTATTATATAGAATGGGTGCAAGTTTTGGTATTGGGAAGAAGAGTACATCGATATATTGATAGAGTGCAATTTAGTAGATGTTCTAGCACTTTTAGCTAGCATAGAGGCTAGAGAAGAGATAGTGCACTTGTTGATAGAATAGAGGCTAGACATGAGACTAGATGCAAGGAAGCAACATCTACTTCTTTACACTCGAAGAAGAAAGAAGCACGCAAGATCGAGCCTCCGCAGATCAACAATGAATGCATCGAGAAGGCACTAATCCAACTTATAGGAGCAGCTATGGAAGTTGGATATCTTCTAAAATGTATTGTTGTGGTTCTTGTTTTCTTTGGTCTTGCTTTTCTAGTCAAATTTTGGTGATGTATTTCCATGGACCAAAAAAATGATGAAAAAAAGATATGTGTTTGCAAAGAAAAATGTACGCGGCCGGTGTCGGTGTCAAAACCGGCGGATCTCGGGTAGGCGGTCCCAAACTGTGCGTCTAAGGCTAGTGGTAACATGAGGCAGGGGACACGATGTTTTACACATGTCCAGGCCCTCTCGATGGAGGTAATACCCTACTTCCTGCTTGATTGATCTTGATGATATGAGTATTACAAGAGTTGATCTACCACGAGATCTTACAGGCTAAACCCTAGAAGCTAGCCTATGATCTGATTGTTGTTGTCCTATGGACTAAACCCTCTGGTTTATATAGACACCGGAGGAGGCTAGGGTAACACAGCGTCGGTTACAGAGAAGGAAATCTACATATCCGAATATCCAAGGTTGCCTTCCATGCAAAGGAGAGTCCCATCCGGACACGGGACGAAGTCTTCAATCTTGTATATTCATGGTCCAACAGTCCGGCCAAAGTATATAGTCCGGCTATCCGAGGACCCCTTAATCCAGGACTCCCTCACTAGCCCCTGAACCAGGCTTCAGTGACGATGAGTCCGGCATGCAGATTGTCTTCGGCATTGCAAGGCGGGTTCTTCTCCAAATCCTCCAGAGCATTGTTGTAACGAGCAGTGTCCAGCTCCTCATCAATGTCGCGCTCCTCGGCTTCTATGCTTTAATAACGGTTGTTTCCACGTGTCGAGCGAATGCGAGAAGTCGAGGCATTTTTACATTTGCCACCCCAACCATGCGAGTAAATCATCTATAAAAGAGACAGGGATCCTCAGATCCAAATCACACCATCTCCTCCCAGTGAGTATTCATCAGAGCGCACCCGAACAAATCCATACCACCATGGCCGGTCGTCGCGGTTCCTCCTCTCGTTCCCGTAGCACCAGGCCAGGCGATTGGGAGAGATGTTCTGTTCCCCACGGCCGACTAGTAGAGTTGCATACCAACCGTCCGAGCTGGACTAGCCACTTATAATGGCGGGGAGAAAGCGGAGAGCTTTCCAAACCCGTCCAAGGAGAGCGGGTATGCTTCGTCCCCTACTTGCTGAGGGGGCTCGGATTTCCAATCCACCCTTTCCTCCGCGGGCTCCTGGAGTTCTATGGCCTCCAGCTGCATAACTTTACCCCAGCCTCCATAATGCATATCGTAGGCTACGTTGCCTTCTGCGAGCTTTTTCTGGGTTGCGAGGCCCATTTCGAGCTGTGGAAGAGGCTATTCTGCCTCGTACCCCGTACTCAGAAGGAGTCGGTATATCAAGTGGGTGGAGCCGAAATATGGCGCATCGCCGGGACCGGATATCTATCCGGCACCCCGAAGAAGACATCCGAAGACTGGCCCTTGGAATGGTTCTACGTGGAGGACGTCCCTCTTCCGGACCCTGTTCAGAAGGGCCTTCCCGAGTTTGTAAATGCCCCGTTGAGGAAACGCCACAGCTGGCGCCCCAGGAGCCCCCAGGAGGAAGATAACAGAGAGATCCTTTTCCTGATGGACATGATAAATACATTGGCCAAATCAGGACTGACAATAATTGAAGTTATGTCCATATGCATAATGCGGGGAGTGCAGCCACTTCAATATCGGGGAAAACCCATGTGGCACTTCAATGGAGAAGACGATGCCACCCGCTACGGCCGTAAAGGTCCAGATTCTCCCGCCGCTCTGGCGAAGATATTGTCCGATTTGTACAAAGGAGAAGAGGAGGAATTCATCCATATCAAGCCACGGGATGGATTCTCCATGTACAACCCCCAAGCTGGGTGAGTCGCTATCTTTCATTCCAATCCTTCCCACATTTTTAGCACAGATGTTTAGTTTGTCAATTCATAGCTGAAACTACGAAGGTCTATGAAGGATGTTCACAGCCCATCTCCATAGCCAGAGGACCCTAACCGGGCTCTCGACCCCAGACTCGAAGAAGATCCGGACACGTTTGTGGAGCTTGTTGACAGGACATTTTACCAGCTGAGCTGTGATGGTGTGATGGTGGCCATTATAGCCGATTATCCTGGCCTACTCCCTGTATCCCAGGTAAGTAAATCCAGAGTCCCAACTTCCGAAAAGGATTCCCGCTTTACACTTCACCCACCGCACATGTATTGCGTCTTACAGGGAAGGCCATCGGGGCACCAAGCTGTACCCGCGGTGACTCGCGAACAAGGGGCACCGAAGTCGGGTAGGCTTAAAAGGAAGGCGGTCAGGACCGAGACACCGTTGCAAAGGTATGTTTAAAAACCTACCACGAATTTATCATTGTTAAAATATAACGATGTCCACTGCCTTCTGACAAAAAGAGCGCTTGCCGGGCTGTATCCGGGGAGCCTGCCACTCACGCTTCCACCAGCCGGACTCCGAGGCCGGACTCAAGGGATGAGGTCAATGCGGACGATCCTCCTACAGAGGATGCGGATAGATTTTCTTCTACAAACTCCGAAGTGGAGAGAGCCATAAATCATAGGCGCCGACGGGCCGCACTACGCGATCCTAATTTCTCCGAAGAGGCATTCGATGCCTTCAACTTAGGGGACGCGTACATCCGGGCTGCTCAAGGTGGCCTGGCCAGGGCCACGGACCAGTATGTAAAGGATATATGAGTAAGAAAATTTGATAAGTATGTATATCAGTAGCCCCTGAGACTTGAAACAGTTGGCACAAATGATTTAAGGATCCTCGTGTGCATAGGTTCTGACAGATAAGAATACCCAGCTATCCAAAGAGATGGGAGAGTGCAAGGCCCAACTGCGGGCCGCAATTGCCGTGATGGAGGAGTCTACGAAGGCCCCATATAGTAATATTTGCTTTAAATGAAAATAATGTCATGGCATGTACCAGTTAAGTATTCGGCATGAATGCAATTCTAACAATAGAATCTGCAGACAATCCCAGAGGCAATCTGGAGATCGTACCAGAGGACGAGAAACATGTCCAGCGACAGCAGAAGGCTGGGCAACGCGTGCTTACAAAGGTTATAAAGGAGAAAAATACTCTCCAGGACGCGGACGTCCGACTGGACGTCGAATTAAAGGATGTTCGGGCCCAGCTTGCTGACTCCGTAAAGGAGATTAAGAGGCTACAACGCGGCATATTCAGTAAGTGCTCTGACGAACCACTATAAAGTTCGGAAAAGAAGCGTGCTAACAGAATTATGTCTGTAGGCATGCTAAACAGGCCGTCCCGAGGAGGAGATGCCCGGATCTGCAGATGATCTTCTGCCGGAGCTCTCACAACTGCACGAACAAGTTCGGCAGGTGATGCGGGGCATTGCCCAGGCCTTGTGGCCATCCACCTCCCTGCCAGGAGGCATGGGGGAGCTTGTGGAGATGCTCAAGGGATCGCGGCAGCGCTTCCAATTATGGAAGATATCGGCCTGCCGACAAGGCGCAAGGGAAGCCTGGGCCATGGTGAAGACGCGGTACACCAAGGCTGACCCGAACCACATGGCCGAGGTCGGACCTGTAGGGTCAGATGGGAAGGAGATCCCTATACATCTGGTGTATGACCAAGTAGCATTAGCCGCTAAGTATTCCCAACAGGACTATAGGCTAGACAGCCTGTTGGATGGTATAGAAGAAGAATTTAGTCAGTCTAAGTGACATTGTACTTCGAAGGACATATTTTGTCCCTAGCCGGGTTGTAAATCATTTGTCTTGGCCGACCTTTTCGCTTCAACCTCTGGACCCGACAGCTCAGAGTGTATCCAAATACCCGCTCGGTTACGTGAAAACCGGGGCACGCGTGGAAACCAGGCGTAGGGGTCATAAGTGCTTGAACAGACAAGTACCCAACTAGTTATGTTATATTACATGGATAGTAAGAAACATCTTCTAGGGAGAATAGTTCTGTTCAGGGTTCCTTTCCCTGGGTGTGCATGCATTGATGTGCATGTCTGAACTGCGAAAATTTACGCAGGATATAAGCATCTGGGGCCATGTTTTGTAATACGTAAAATACATCTTTTGTTCACCGACCAAATATTCCATTAAGAACGCTAACTTTCGGCTTCACCCAGTCTGAGGTACACATCCGGTTGACCCGGCAGTAACAATCGCAGAGGTGCTCCCCTTATGCCCTAGCCGAATTAACGGGAATGTATGGCATAAACACAAGAGCTAAGCAACCCAGCTTGGCCAAAACCTAAGTCATATCGATGCATATAGTGGTGAAAAAAGGCACATACGGAAAAGTGACGCATATGTGGTGGGCATAAAGCCCAGAAGACAATTAAGCTTCTGTGTAAGAAGCCCCCAGGTATATTGAGCGCGTATAGCGCGGCCAGAGTGTGCGGTCAAAGCATACTTGAAGCTTTTTAAGGCTATAAATGTAAAAGGGAGAGAGAGAGGGTATAATTAAAAGGGGAGACGGAGGTAAGGAGACAAACACAGAGTTCGGCACTAGGCGTAGAATCTTCAGAGTCTGGCCGCGTTCCATGGGTTCGGCTCGAGTCGATTGTCTGATGCATCCCGCAGACGGTACGCACCTCCAGTGAGAACTTTGTCAATGATGAAGGGGCCCTCCCACTTGGGCTTGAGCTTGTCCTTTTTCTTCTCTGGTAGGCCTAGAATGAGTTCGCCAATGTTATAAGTTTTGGCCCGCACTTCTCTGCTTTGATACCTTTGAGCCTGCTGTTGACAGAATGCAGAACGGGCCTTTGCGACATCACGCTCCTCCTCCAGGGCATCTAAGCTCTCCTACCGATCCAGCTCGGCTTCTCTCTCTTCATACATACGCACTCCAGGTGAATCATGGATGATATCGCAGGGTAGCACTACCTCTGCGCCGTACACCATAAAAGACGGTGTGTATCCGGTTGTGCGATTTGGCGTGGTTCGCAGCCTCCATAATACGAAGTCGAGCTCCTCGACCCAGTGCGTATCTGATTACTTCAAAGATCGCACTAGCCTGGGTCTAATGCCGCTCATGATAAGACCGTTCGCTCGTTCGACTTGACCATTTGTTTGGGGGTGATAGACGGAGGCGTAATCAAGTTTTATGCCCATTTTACTACACCAGGTTTTCACCTCATCGGCTGTAAAGTTCGAGCCATTATCGGTGATGATGCTGTGGGGGACACTGTAGTGGTGTACAACCTCGGATATAAAGTCTATCACTGGTCCAGATTCGGCCGTTTTAACTGGTTTGGCTTCAATCCATTTGGTGAATTTATCGACCATGACCAACAAATATTTCTTCTTATGGCTTCCTCCTTTAAGGGGTCCAACCATATCGAGCCCCCAGACCGCAAAGGGCCAAGTTATGGGGATTGTTTGGAGGGTGGTGGGCGGCATATGGCTTTGATTTGCAAAAATCTGGCAACCGAAGCAGTGTTGGACAAGGTCTTGTGCGTCTGCACGGGATGTTGGCCAATAGAAACCTGTACGGAAGGCCTTGCTTACGAGCGCCCGAGTTGTGGCATGGTGGCCGCCAAGTCTGGCATGAATTTCATCCAAGAGCTGCCGCCCTTCCTCTTCGGAGATGCACCTTTGGAGCAATCCGGTTGCGCTTTTCTTATAAAGCTCTACCTCGTGGACATTGTAGGCTTTAGAGCACCGCACAATGCAGCGTGCCTCATTTTGGTCCTCCGGGAGTTCCTGCCTATTTAAGTAAGCTAGGAAGGGTTCCGTCCACGGGGCGATGACCGCCATGATTACGTGGGCCGAAGGTGTGATTTTAGTGGTGGAGCCTCCGATTACGTCAGATTGTTCAGGATCTGGGGTTGTGTGCGGATCCAGATTAGTATTGCCGGACTCCCCTTCCCACACCACAGATAGCTTCAACAGCCTTTCCAAAAAAATATTTGGTGGGACGAGGTCACGTTTAGCGTTGATGCGGGCAAGGATATCCGCCGCTTGATTGTTTTCTTGAACCACATGGTGGAATTCGAGTCCCTCGAACTGAGCTGACATTTTGAGAACGGCATTACGGTAAGCCGCCATTTTCGGGTCCTTGGCATCGAAGTCTCCATTTATTTGAGATATTGCGAGATTTGAATCCCCACGTACTTCTAGACGTTGAATGCCCATGGAGACTGCCATCCGAAGACCATGCAACAATGCCTCATACTCTGCTGCATTGTTGGAATCTGTGAAAAGTATTTGGAGTACGTATTGGACTGTATCTCCGGTGGGGGACGTCAGGACGACGCCAGCCCCTAGACCAGCTAGCATCTTAGAGCCGTCAAAGTGCATGATCCAATTGGAGTACGCGCCGTATTCTTTAGGGAGTTCAGCTTCTGTCCATTCGGCGATGAAGTCGGCCAGTACTTGCGACTTAATGGCCCGCCGTGGTTTGTATGTTATGTCGAATGGGAGGAGCTCGATAGCCCATTTTGCAATCCATCCCGTGGCATCGTGGTTATTTATTATGTCATTGAGTGGTACTTCGGAGGCCACCGTGATTGAACACTCCTGAAAGTAGTGTCATAGTTTTCGGGATGCTATGAAGACCGCGTATGCTATCTTTTGATAATGTGGGTACCATGACTTTCATGGAGTGAGGACAGTAGATACGTAGTATACCGGCTTTTGTAATGGGAATTTATGTCCATCTGTCTCTCGTTCGACGACGAGCATTGCGCTTACAACCTGGTGTGTTGCAGCTATGTATAGCAGCATGGGTTCGCCGACATTTGGCGCTGCCAGAATTGGATTGGTGGCCAAGAGGGCTTTTATTTCCTCCAGACCCGTTGTAGCCGCATCCGTCCACTCGAAGTGTTCGGTGCGTCGAACAAGGCGATTAAGAGGTAGTGCCTTTTCTCCTAATCGGGAGATAAAGCGGCTTAGGGCGGCCATGCATCTGGTTAGTTTCTGGATTTGCTTGAGGTCTGTTGGGGTAGCCAACTGCAACAGAGCTTGTATTTTAGCCGGGTTTACTTCGATTCCTCTATTGGAAACAATAAAGCCCAAGAGTTTTCCGGCTGGAACGCCGGAAACGCATTTTTCTGGGTTGAGCTTGATGCCATATGTTCGGAGATTGTCGAACGTAAGCCTCAAGTTGTCTATTAATGTTTCAACATGTCTAGTTTTGATGACCACATCGTCTATGTAAGACTCCACTGTTTTGCCGATTTGTGTTTCCAGGCATGTCTGAATCATGCATTGATAGGTTGCACCGGCGTTTTTGAGCCCGAAAGGTATGGTGTTAAAACAGAAGGGACCGTATGGAGTGATAAATGTCGTTGCGGCTTGATCAGATTCTTCCATCTTGATTTGGTGGTATCCGGAGTATGCGTCGAGGAAACACAATGAGTCATGTCCTGCGGTGGTGTCAATGATTTGATCGATGCGAGGGAGGGGGAAGGGATCCTTAGGGCAAGCCTTATTAAGGTCTTTGAAATCGATGCATAGGCGCCAGGATTTGTCTTTCTTTGGTACCATCACCAGGTTTGCTAGCCAGTCCGGTTGTTTTATCTCTCTGATGAATCCGGCTTCGAGTAGCTTGGCTAGCTCTTCTCCCATGGCTTGTCGCTTGGGTTCCGAAAAGCGCCGAAGAGTCTTCTTGACCGACTTGTATCCCTTTAGTATGTTTAGGCTATGTTCGGCTAGCCTGCGTGGGATACCTGGCATGTCTGAAGGATGCCAGGCAAAAATGTTCCAATTCTCGCGCAAGAACTCTCATAGTGCGGTGTCTATTGTGGGGTTCAGCTGTGCCCCAATTGATGCTATTTTTGTAGGGTCCGTTTGGTGGACCTGAAATTTGACTATTTCGTCTGCTAGTTTAAAAGAGGTAGACTTGGGTCGTTTGTCGAGTATCACGTTGTCCCTGTCTACTGCGGAACGCAGCGCAGTTAACTCTTTGGCCGCGAGGGCTTCGGATAATGCCTCCAGGGATAGTGTGGAAGTTTTATTTTTGGCACGGAGTGCTATGTCTGGATCACTGGCTAGAGTGATGATCCCATTGGGCCCTGGCATCTTGAGCTTCATGTACCCGTAATGGGGTATAGCTTGGAAGCTTGTGAATGCATCTCGCCCCAAGAGGGCGTGGTATCCACTGCTAAACGGGGCCACTTGGAATGTGATTTCTTTGGACCTATAATTCTCCGGTGTGCCGAATACCACACCCAATGTGATTTTCCCTGCGCATCGTGCCTCCCGACTAGGGATGATTCCCCTGAAGGTCGTGCTGCTTTGCTCAATGCGGCTCTTATCTATTTCCATTTTGTTAAGAGTTTCTTTGTAGATGAGATTTAATCCACTGATGCCGTCCATCAGCACTTTAGTAAGCCAGAATCCGTCCACTATTGGACTAAGGACCAAAGCGGTTGGTGCTCGGACTGTTCGGAATTGAGGTTCGTCACTGGCATTGAAGGTTATGGCCGTATCGCTCCATGGGTTTGTTGCTGCGACATGGCAGACTTCGGCGAGGCTGCAGAGCGCTCGCTTGCGCCTGTTGTTTGAGGCGAAAGTCTCGAAGATGGTCAGTATTGTATTGTTATTTTCTGCGGGATGGTGCTCTGCATTATTGTTGATGAGAAGGTCCTCGCCGCTCTTGGCCACCTGTCGGAGTATCCAACATGCTCTAAGGCTGTGTGTTGATATGGAGTCTGGTATGCTGTGAATTTTACATGGCCTATTGAGCCATCCCTCCAGTACGGTTCCACGCCCTGTAGGGGGCCTTGGCTTCTTTGTAATTGGGTTGGGTGGCTTGCAAGAGCGCACTATTTTAGTTCGGACGAGGGGTTTAGTTAGGGCCGGAGGATCCCAAAATTTTGTTTGGGTCTTCCAGGCGCTTTCCATCGCACAGCACTTCTGTAATATGGCCGCCAAGTCGGCAAAGTGTGCTTTGTCACGGCGACTTATGGCATTGAGAATTCGCTTGTCCGTGCAATTTTTTCAAAAGAATGAGATGGCGTCTTCCTCGTGACAGTCCTTAACCTTGCTCATTACAAGGAGGAATCTAGCCCAGAAGTGGTGTACTGTCTCTTGGGGCTCTTGTCTGATGTGGGAAAGATCACTTGTGTCTGGGTGGGTGGGTAGACTTAAGTCCACATCCTGACCCAATCTGGGTACCAGGGGCAAAGGAGCTCCTGAGCTTGGCAGCTCGGGCTCCGGGATATTGCCCAATATTTGTGGCCCATTGCCCGATTCTAAGTTCGGAGCCTGGGCCACGTCCTCCCGTAGACGGGTATCCGGCTCAGAGAGCTTGGTAATTCGGAGATAGTTCGTCCTCAAAATAGAGGGAGAACTGCTATTCTGTTCCTCCAACACCGCTATCTGATGGGTGACCGGCGGAGAGTTAATCTCCCTTAGGTCGGGTTTAAGCCCAATCCGATCATAGTCCGTCGCGACTCCTGGGGTGGCGATGCGATCCAAGAGCTCGTTTAGGGAGGCGAGCTCCATTGGATCCATCTGCTCGGCGAATTCCGGGCTGACGCGGAGGTTGTTCTTGATGACCTGAGAAGTCATCGTCGGCGCGACAGCCGAATGGGCGGCCATGACGAAACCGCCCAACTGGAGAGTTTGGCCCACAGCCAGGGATCCTCCGGAGGTGATGTTGTCCTTGACAACGAGGCGAGCCATCCTGCCTTATCGCGACGGCACAGTGGAACTCTCAATGAAAGCACCAATGTCGGTGTCAAAACCGGCGGATCTCGGGTAGGGGGTCCCGAACTGTGCGTCTAAGGCTAATGGTAACAGGAGGAAGGGGACACGATGTTTTACCCAGGTTCGGGCCCTCTCGATGGAGGTAATACCCTACTTCCTGGTTGATTGATCTTGATGATATGAGTATTACAAGAGTTGATCTACCACGAGATCGTAGAGGCTAAACCCTAGAAGCTAGCCTATGATCTGATTGTTGTTGTCCTACGGACTAAACCCTCCGGTTTATATAGACACCGGAGGGGCTAGGGTTACAAAGAGTCGGTTACATAGAAGGAAATCTACATATCCGAATATCCAAGATTGCCTTCCACGCAAAGGAGAGTCCCATCCAGACACGGGACAAAGTCTTCAATCTTGTATCTTCATAGTCCAACAGTCCGGCCAAAGTATATAGTCCGGCTGTTCGAGGACCCCTTAATCCAGGACTCCCTCAGTCGGGATGCGTCCGCGCATTCGGCGCACGGCCACCGCATCCAAGAAATGGCCCGGACACGACCCCATTGCCCTACCCAAACGGACAGAATCCGGGCAAAATGGAGGTCCATTTGGGGTCGTGCGTTGGAGTTGGCCTTACAAGTGGGACCGCAGTTGAGGAAACCGACTATCGGCAAACCCCCACCTCGCTTGTCGCGCGATGGCTGAGTTAGGGAAACGGCAAGATTGAAGAGATTGCTGTAGCATGGACTCCAAGAAATATGGTGTAAGATGGAAGTCGTGCTGGTGGCGTGTGTCATACTCCTGGACATGAATGCTTGTTTTGGCCCATGCGACCCTACTACTCCTACTACTTATATAGTAGTAGTATCGAGGATTCGAGGTGCTGGTTACATACAGCGAACACATTAACATATGGCCACAGTAAAAACACCTGCCCGACGTGCGAAGCATGTGAAGCTAGTACAAATAGTGTACTACTATTGCTGATTGGCCTCATCTGATAACCTGTTGCAATGCACGTACAATTATGTATTCGGAAAATATTTTTTTGCCTCGTCGCAACACTCACTCAGAGAAGCGACTCGAAAGCCATTCATAAATTTAGTAAGTTTATCACAGGCATATCATTTTATTACATACAACAGGTCATCAACCCACATCGACAACGAGGATACATTATAAATACTAAAGTTTTCATCACACAACAAATAACAAGCAATGAAATGAACTTCAACTCAACCAATCCTCGGCGTTGGAAACGCTTGCTTTGAACCACAAGTGATTCTCTGGGAAGGGCCATCCATTGTCGATCTCGAGACCAACGCATGACTGATCATCCAGGCTGAAGCGGCCTACTATATCAGTACCAGGGTAGGGAACCACCAAAAAGTCTGAGGTATAGATACAGTTGCTTCTCATAAATGGTAGTAACGTTGTGTCAATAGCAGTTGGATCTCCTTTCACCATCATTGGATAGTTTTGTCCAAGGAAGAGCGAGTTTTCTCCAAGACTATCAATTCTGTACCAGGGAGAAGGTGTTGGCGCTAGACACACTAGTATCCATCCCGAATACCATGCAATGGGTGTTGGAATAGGTCCGGAGAGTGCGACCATGGGAGACAACACCTGCTTCCTCAGTAGTAACATCAGCAGTGGGCTGTATACAGACAAGAAGGGGTGATCCATCGGAATAAGTTGCCAGGCACCACTGAGTATATGGGCCCTGCTCGTCCTCATGCTCGTGATCATCACCATCGTCATCTCCCCCTTGGTTATAAAAATTTTCAAGTATAGGTGGTGGAATGTTCACAGGACCTTGGAAACACAAGAAGAAGGTTAATTAGTAAAGGGAAACTTGCTAACCCGCATGCATGTGGATGAAACAATTATAATTACGGCGGATGACAAACATACCGAAACTACGAGGATCCCATGCAAAAACAGTGCCATGAGTGGTGGAAGCAAACACAAGACCCTCGTATTGAATTGCATCACAGTACACATCTATGTACAAAAACTGATTTTTGAGCAATATCCATCTAGTCGAACCACGAAGGACGGCAACAAACATGTCGAAGATAGCAACAACTACATAGTTCCTGTAATTCCAAGAGCGGTTGGGAACTCGACAAATTGCTATCTTTCATAGAAGACAGTCGCCATAATCGTATTTGAACGTGTGTAGAATACCGGTGTGCTCAACCTCTGGGCAGTCTGCTGAGATTTTTGGAAGTGGAACCCCGTGACGAGTGTACACATTCACAAGTTCCCACTCGCAGTTGTACCCAATATAAACAACCCAATCTCCATTTGCGCCTGCCCAAGCCTTGCCCTCAAGCAATGGCATCTTAACATCATACGTATCATTATCAAGCGGCATCAACTTGCACAAGGCGAGGCCTCCGTCGTCCCCGCGCCAGTCATCAGGGTCACGGCGAAGAAGATAGGGGAGATCAAACCGCTCCTGGACCCTTGGGTTTCTTGTAATGATGTTATTAGTTGAGTCGAGAATGGTCTTGAATGAACCTGCCATGCTAGCCGAGGTGATGACATCGCACCGATCAATGAGTTCCTCCACCACGTCATCTTTCAGATCGGGCCAAGAATAGCAAGGTCATTTCTGGCCTGTTCCCTCCATGGAGAAGACGATCGAAAAATGGCAGAAGGAAGGGTGAAGGCAAATGGAGGAGGGAGGAAGAGCATGCGACATTAGTTCCAAATCGTGAGGGAAAGGCGAAGAGTCGGTGGATGGTTGCCAGTTTGCCACGGTACATGAAGAGGCGCCCCGGCCTACATGTCCATTCGGAAATACTAGTAGAAAAGGACTCGCCGTCGTCTCACTGACATGTTGGAACGGGACCACATGTCAATGAAACATGGTGTGTAATTTCTTGTGCAAAATGCGATCTGGCCGCGTTGGCCCGAGGTGCCACATTAGTTATCGACCTTTATTTTTTTTAATGGCGTGCCGTTCAGTTTTGAAGCACGACTAACTAGTACTGTATGTAGAGAAAATATAAACTACTCTACCACTACTCCACCTCTAGTACTAGTATTATAAAAAAGATATATAGGCTGGAGCTTCAACGCTTTCTTGCTAAGGGCTACCCACTTGCTTCTCACACTATCACCCTCTCTCTAGATCTAAAAAAGACGGCCTCTCTCTCCCTCTTCACCGGTGGTCACAGATCTACCGGGGAAGAAAAGGACATGCAGCGTTGACGCACTCGTCATCGACGAGCGAGGTCTCGCATTGACGACAAGGCCGTCCTCTTAGACCTAGTGCCCACCCGGGATGGCCTCCGTCCCCAAGCTCGCTGCCATAGTGTATGCGGAGGACGACGACCACAAGTGAAGCCACTTCCCGCCGACCCTCAGGTATGCTACCTCTTTTCGAACCATACTCTTGTTCTATTGCCCCATCTGCCACGTCGCCGCATGTGGATCTTTTTCCACTCCACCATCTTCCCAATTTGATATCTTCTGCTCTGCTGGTCACGCAGATGAAAACCTTAATTTGCACTATTAAAGGAAACCCTACTTCATGCAGAGTAATCCATGTCTGGGTTGAATAAGGAAAGGAAGGGAGACTGTACTATCCAAGAGAGTAGGCATCGAACCCGCATCTAGGTTGAAAAGGGGAAAATCAGTAGCTAAGGAACGAGTCTCGTGTCTCTTGGTTGAAGAAGGGTAGAAAGGCATGACAACGTAATAGAGAATGACCAGGTCGATCGGTTTGTTGTCCTCACATAGGAAAAAGGTGGCTAAAGAGAACAAAAATGGGACGTAATCCACATATGCTGCCTGGATATTTGTTGCTCTGGGCAACCATACCTCCCTCACCACTCTGCGTCCGTGGAGGTACATCGTACTGGTGCGCCCACTGTCCGAATGGGCCTCCCATGCTCTTATTGCCACTTTTTTGCTGTTAGTATAACGCCAGCAGTCAAGTCAAGCAATGCTACTGCTAAAGTGATGCCACATTTAAGTAATGCCGCACTCAGTCTAATGCCACCGATAAATTTAAGCAATGCCATTTAATGTCACTGGATTATTTCAGGGTTAGCTGTTGATTGTGGATGTATTAAAGATTTTTCAGCTAAGGCATTCTAATGTTGTTGCACAGCCAGTATACCAATGATGAAACTTGTTACTACCTTCAGATTTTTGCACTGTTAATGCTTATAGATTACATACCTCACTTTCATGAGATAAGTTAATTTTATTGTACAGTGTCACCAAAATGCCAAGGTGCTAATGTCATTTTATTTTGGTTAAACTGCACAAAAAATTATGAAGACAAGAGGAAAGGTCAAGAGTGGGCACCTCCTCCTCCGGCTGTTCTCATGATTCGTTCGATCAAGTTTTTATGTTTGATCGATTATCAAGATTGGGATAGCAATTTTTAAGGTCCCCCGAGTTCAAAATGATATTTACCTTGGAGGTACATGGTTTGCAATTTTTTTATACTGTCATTAGTTAATAATGCTAGTTACCTTCAGACTTTTATATTTGGTTTAATGCTCATGCACGGCTAGTATACCAATGCTGAAACTTGTTACCTTTACATTCTGTATTGTTAATTCTTATAGAAATCTTCCAGTGCTAGAGTTTATTGAAATCTGTTTAGTAAAACCATTGTACTGTACCCTATAATAAAATAACTACTCTACTATTGCACTAGTCACTGGATTAGTGTATATTTGTAGTATTCAAATGGTGTTGCATTAGCGTATGGACATAAATAAAGTGTGACAAGCTTTCCTAGATATGTGCTCAAGAAAACTACTACCCGTTTTTATAAATACTAGACGTTTGGGTACTTTAGATTGAACCGCGAAAACATCTTATATTAAGGAACAGAGGGTGTAGAGTTCACTCAAATTATCCCGGTAAAGCTAGTCACACCTTTGTTAAAATTAATGTTCATTATGTTATCAAAGGAGGTCTGTATGTTTGTCTCTAATGCCTGTCGACTACATACCTGACATCATGATGTAATGTTAAGTCATTTCCTTTTGTACAGTGTCACTGAATTTTCAAGGCGGTAATGGCATTTCATTTTAGTTGAACTGCACGAAATATGATTAAAGGAAGAGGAAAGGTCAGGAGTTGATCATTCTTTCAAAAAGAACTATATATGCCTTTCTGACATCAGCCGCTGTTGCCTTATTTATTCCTTCAAACAGGTGGTTAGAAACAGTCTTGCTACCTTTTCCCATTAAGAAATTGGAATGCTTATATTTGTGAGTCTATGCTTCAACTAATGTCATTTTTACAGTAATCACACTTCTAATATCTATGCAAAAAGGGATGCTCGATTTTAGTGGAACTGCACAAAAAGTCCAACTGGTTCAACATTAGGAGCATGTTTTCTTCCAGACCTTTATATCCAATTGGTGGCACTATGAGCTGTTCATTACGAAGGTACATGGGTTGTACTATCTTGCTGCTCTTTTTGTATTGTCATTAGATAGTAATACTAGTGGTTTGCTGAATTTATTGGGAGGGTGGACCTACATTGGAGGTGCAGGACATGATTCAATGATTGGATGCTCAATTTCGGGTATATCAATTTCACCTCTTCCATCACTGCGAACATGGATATCCTTGGTCTGATGAAGAATAGGCGCTATATTTCTGCTCTGAACCAGCAAATCAATTTAGTATGAAATTGTCCAGGGCAAAACATAACTGTATCAAATTGTCCAGTGCAGAACATGACAGATGCTAAGCGGAAGAGACATGTTTAAACCGAAAATACAAGGTGGGGTATATGTTTATAGCTGCTTGATATTTGTGTAGACAGAGATGTCTGCCCGTTGCTATTTGGCAAACAAACAAAGTGACCGCAATTTTGGTTGAACTGCACAAGAGAATAGTATAGTCACTGCATGCAGTGCCATTTGAAAATAGACACAGAAAGATTGGATAGTCACTTCATGGACTGCAAAAAAGTAGTACTATACTATTTATTGGCCAACACTAGGTGTTTCATTGCTTTGGTTTGATTATACAATGGGCATCATTTTGCCTAAGTTAAAGTTTGTATTCCGAAAATAGTCTCCCCGTGTGATCGAGAGAAGACCAAATCATATTGCAGTGGATGTTCCTCCATCATGTGTGGTTCATTCTCATGGTTCCAGCTGTTGGTGAAACCACTTACGTTTGCAAGAGGAATGGTAGACTTCACAAAAAAAAATTGTCTTTCAGTCTGTACTGAATGTTGGCCAAGAGAAGCATCCATGTTAGTAGGAAGAACAGATGTTTTTTCTAGATCTTTGCTTTTGGAGCTACATATTTGTATATGATCTGTGAATCATTGAGATGCATTAACATGTTGATCTTATGTATGGGAATCGTACTAGTTGGTTTTAGTTGCGACGCAAGATCTGAAGTGGCTCATCTTTGCTTTTGGAGCTACATATTTGTATATGATCTGTGAATCATTGAGATGCATTAACAGTTCATTATTTCTGTTCGCTCAGTGTTTACAAGTTACTGACCGATCACTAGCTAGCCTACTAATGCGCTCCTGGCAGTTTTAGTTGCGACGCAAGATCCGAAGTGGCACTTTTTGAATAAAAATGCCTACCTCTAAAGAAACTGACAAGCTACACTATCCGACCTACTCGATCCTACACGGATAAATAGCAGATCACGCACGTACTACCTCCTTTCTGGTTTGCAGGGCTCGATTCAAGAAACGACCTACTCGATCCTACACGAATAAATAGCGGATTACACACGTACTAGTACCTCCTTTCTGGTTTGCAGGGCTTAACTCAAACCTCTCACCAACCAAGGTATGCCCTCCATCTGGGTTTATTAGTCCCATGAGCAAAGCAGCAAGACCAAGGCATGGCAATAATTAACTGCATGTAGAAGTTTAAGCCTAATTAATTCCAGCGATTTAAGTGGCTGCATGCGTGCCCTCGGCTGCGACTCATTGCATGCTACTCCGCATACTGGCTGTGAGCTATTCTGAGTGCTTGCATGCAGCCGGCTGTAATTAAGGCAGCTAACTGATGCAAAAAAAGATGCGCTTTAATTGTTGCGGGCCTTTTAAATCCATGGAATCATTATTGACAGGAGGGCGATGATTCGAGTGCACTTGTTTGACCGTCATGCCGACGTGCAACCCAGCACGGATGGGACGGGACGTCACAGTCATAATTTCGGTTTCTCTAGTTTTCCATGGCAAGCTGATGCACTAAGCCATGCCTGCTTATGCATTGAATTTCGATGACCGTCGCGCTACCTTCTGCCTATAAGTATTGTTTCCCAGCCTTATTTGGTGGCACCGTGGGCCAACTCGCCATATCCTCATAACCCCCACCAGCCCGACGTCGCTCGCCACTTATCCTTGCTCTCGCCACATCCGTCATGCCCCCACCCGTCCGCGATAGGCGAGGCCGGAGGCGGTCATTGCCGGAACTAGTGTTGGGTTTTTCACCGAAAGGCAGACGGAGGGAGGAGGCATTCTATTGGTCTTTAGATGGCAATGCGAAGATCGAGGACTTGTTGGAGCGCGACCGCCTGGCGGAGGATTAGGAGTTGTTGGAGCGCGACCGCCTGGCGGAGGAGCAGCCTATCGCCGATTTGCGCCGCCAGCGGGACATGGAGCAGCAGTGCACCGATGCTCTGAGTCGCGAGCAGAGCGCCCGCAACTGGGCCAACTACGTGGAGGCCGGCGGCTGGTAAATAGCCCTGGAGGTTGTCGGGCACGCACGCGTTCGTGACGCTGATTTTTACTACTAGCTCGCAAGTGGGTTTCCCGCTTAGAAGCCGAAGCTTCGATGGACCACGCCGGCATGGAAAGGGCCAACGCGCGCGAGCAACGCGCCCTATCGCACCTCTGGCAAGTCCGAGGCGAGGCGGAGGACGCCGGTGCCGGCGTTTAGTGTGTACCATAGATGGCGGCCGGCATCGTCTAGTTAGCTAAGAGTAAGTTAGTACTTGTACGCGATACGTCTCCAACGTATCGATAATTTTGATTGTTCCATGTTATTATATTACCCCTTTTGGATGTTTATGGGCTATATTTTACACATTTATATCATTTTTGGGACTAACCTACTAACCAAAGGCCCAGCCCATATTGCTGTTTTTTTGCCTATTTCAGTATTTCGAAGAAAAGGAATATCAAACAGAGTCCAAACGGAATGAAACCTTCGGGAGCGTGATTTTTGGAACGAACATGATCCGGAGAGCTTGGAGTGCAAGTCAAGAAGCTTCCGAGGGCCCCACGAGATAGGGGACCCCCCTGTAGGGCGCGCCCCCCTGTCTCGTGGGCCCCTCGGGCGGCCACCGGCATACTTCTTCCTCCTATATATACCTACATACCCCGAAAACATCCAGGAGCACCACGAAACACAATTTCCACCGCCGTAACCTTCTGTATCCGCGAGATCCCATCTTCGAGCCTTTGTCGGCACTCTGCCGGAGGGGGAATCAACCATGGAGGGCCTCTACATCAACATCCTTGCCCCTCCGATGAGTTGTGAGTAGTTTACCACAGACCGGGTCCATAGTTATTAGCTAGATGGCTTCTTCTCTCTTTTTGGATCTCAATACAATGTTCTCCCCCTCTCTTGTGGAGATCTATTCGATGTAAACTCTTTTTGCGGTGTGTTTGTCGAGATCCGATGAATTGTAGGTTTATGATCAAGTTTATCTATGAATAATATTTGAATCTTCTCTGAATTCTTTTATGTATTATTTAGTTATCTATGCAAGTCTCTTCGAATTATCAGTTTGGTTTAGCCTACCAGATTGGTCTTTCTTTCCATGGGAGAAGTGCTTAGCTTTGGGTTCAATCTTGCGGTGTCCTTACCCAGTGACAGAAAGGGTTGCAAGGCACGTATTATATTGTTGCCATCGAGGATAACAAGATGGGGTTTATATCATATTGCATGTGTTTATCCATCTACATCATGTCATCTTGCTTAATGCGTTACTCTGTTCTTATGAACTTAATACTCTAGATGCAGGCAGGAGTCGGTCGATGTGTGGAGTAATAGTAGTAGATGCAGGCAAGAGTCGGTCTACTTCTTGCGGACGTGATGCCTATATACATGATCATGCCTAGATAATCTCATAACTATGCACTTTTCTATCAATTGCTTGACAGTAATTTGTTCACCCACCGTAATACTTATGCTATCTTGAGAGAAGCCTCTAGTGAAACCTATGGCCCCCGGGTCTATCTCTTATCATATTTGCTTTCAATCTACTTTTATTTGCATCTTTACTTTTTGCATCTATCTTATAAAATACCAAAAATATATTTATCTTATCATACTATCTTTATTAGATCTCACTTTCGCAAGTGGCCGTGAATGGATTGACAACCCCTTTATTGCGTTGGTTGCGAGTTTTTAGTTTGTTTGTGTAGGTGTGTGGGACTTTTGAGGAGCCTCCTACTGGATTGATACCTTGGTTCTCAAAACTGAGGGAAATACTTACGCTACACTTTGCTGCATCACCCTCTCCTCTTCGAGGAAAACCAACGCAAGCTCAAGACGTAGCAAGAAGAATTTCTGGCGCCGTTGCCGGGGTGGTCTTCGCTCAAGTCAAGACATACCAAGTACCCATCACAAACCCATCTCCCTCGCATGCCATTTGCCTCTCGTTTTCCTCTCCCCCACTTCACCCTTGCCGTTTTATTCGCCCTCTCTTTCCCAATCTCCCTCTCTCCTTTCCGTTTGCCTTCCCGTTGCCATGGCCGAATCAAAAAGAACTAAGGGTTTTCTCCCGAGCTCTAGTGCCTTGGACAATCCCTCTATCCTCTCTAAGCTCATGAATAATGATGCTATGGAAAGACCCACCGGGGTCACCAATGAGAGCTTAAATAATTTTGATGAGGATGACTCTGGAATTTTTCGCTATTTACTTGATGACTCTTTAAAAGATGCTTGGGATAGGTTATTAAGGATTCGTGCTAGCTATGTGCCTCAATATCAAATTGAAGATTACTTAAAGAGCTTTTATATTGGCTTGCCCGCTTCTTTTAAACAAGTTTTAGATTCCATTTTTGAAGGAAGTTTTCTTGAAAGGGATGCTATAGATACTTATGAAAAAATGAAAACCATATTTGGGCACCCTATGAATGATAAGGTTGAATCTACTACTCTCTTGTGCTTTTATCAAAATAAAATTATTAAAGAGATGAAGTCTAGTGTAGAGGCAAACTTCCGTAATGTGCTTAATCTTACCTCTTCCATTAATGGCCATGTGCTTACCTTAAATAGAAGAATGAATGCCATAGAGAGGAGATCATCCTCTCCTAGTGCCAAAGATGGCACTTGTTAGATCTATCTTTGTTTTTATGCCTAGCTAGGGGCGTTAAACAATAGCGCTAGTTGGGAGGCAACCCAATTTTTCTTTATGTTTTTTGTTTTTGCTCCTGTTTAGTAATAAATCTTGCATCTACCTTCTGTTTAGATGTGTTTTTATCTTTTAAATAGTGTTTGTGCCAAGTAGAACCTATAGGATAACCTACGATGATAGTTGATTTGATTCTGCTGAAAAACAGAAACTTTGTGCGCACGAATATAATTTTGTTAAATCACAGGAACATGCTTTTGCATTGATTCTTTTTTCTTCTGTTCAATAAACAAATTGTCCAGGACTTCCTATTTTGGTAGGATTTTAAGAGTTCCAGAAGTTTGCGTTAGTTACAGATTGCTACAGACTGTTCTGTTTTTGACAGATTCTGTTTTTCGTGTGTTGTTTGCTTATTTCAATGCATCTATGGCTAGTAATTCAGTCTATGAACCATAAAGAAGTTGGAATACATTAGGTTTAACACCAAAATAAATAAAGAATGAGTTCATTGCAGTACCTTATGTGGTGGTCTTGTTTTCTTTCACTAACGGAGTTTATAAGATTTTCTGTTGAGTTTTGTGTTGTGAAGTTTTCAAGTTTTGGGTAAAGCTTTTATGGACTATGGAATAAGGAGTGGCAATAGTCTAAGCTTGGGGATGCCTATGGCACCCCAAGATATTCAAGAATATCCAAAAGCCTAAGCTTGGGGATGCCCCGGGAAGGCATCCCATCTTTCGTCTTCGTTCATTGGTAACTTTACTTGGAGCTATATTTTTATTCGCCACATGATATGTGTTTTGCTTGGAGTGTCGTGTATTATATTAGTCTTTGCTTTTTAGTTTACCACAATAATCCTTGCTGTACACACCTTTTGGGAGAAGCCTATTTGATTAGAATTTGCTAGAATACTCTTTGTGCTTCACTTATATCTTTTAGAGCACGGTGGTGTCTTAATTTTGAAGAAATTGCTAGTCTCTCATGCTTCACTTATATTATTTTGAGAGTCTTTTAGAACAGAATGGTATTTGCTATGATCATAAAGTTGGTCCTAGAATGATGAGCATCCAAGTTGGGTATAATAAAAACTATCATAGAAAGTGAATTGGATGCTATGATCAATTTGATGCTTGATAATTGTTTTGAGATATGGAGGTAGTGATATTAAAGTCATGCTAGTTGGGTGGTTATGAATTTAAAGAATGCTTGTGTTGAAGTTTGTGATTCCCGTAGCATGCACGTATGATGAACCGCTTTGTGATGAAGTTGGAGTACAATTTTATTTATTGATTGTCTTCCTTATGAGTGGCAGTCGGGGATGAGCGATGGTCTTCTCCTACCAATCTATCCCCCTAGGAGCATGCGCGTAGTGCTTTAGTTTTTGATGACTTCTAAATTTTTGCAACAAGTATATGAGTTCTTTTGATTAATGTTAAGTCCATGGATTATACGCACCCTTTCACCCTTTCACTATTTCTAGCCTCTCTTGTATCGTGCAACTTTCGCTGGTACCATACACCCACCATACTCCTTCCTCAAAACAGCCACCATACCTACCTATTATGGCATTTCCATAGCCATTCCGAGATATATTGCCATCAACTTTCCTCCGTTCCGTTCATATGACATGCATTACTTTTCTCATATTGCTTTTTTGCATGATCATGTAGTTGACATTGTATTTGTGGCAAGGCCACTTTCATAATTTTCATACATGTCGCTCTTGATTCATTGCATATCCCGGTACACCGCCGGAAGCATTCATATAGAGTCATATCTTGTTCTAGCTTTGAGTTGTAAATCCATAAAAGTGTGATGATCTTCATTATTAGAGCATTGTCCTAGTGAGGAAAGGATGATGAAGACTATGATTCCCCCACAAGTCGGGATGAGACTTCAGACTTTACAAAAAGAAAAAAAAAAGAAAAAAAGGAAAAAAAAGAGAAAGGCCAAAAAGAAAAAAAGATAGGCCAAAGAAAAAAAATGAAAAGAAATAAAAAATAAAATGAGAGAAAAAGAGAGAAGGGACAATGCTACTATCTCTTTTTCCACACTTGTGCTTCAAAATAGCACCATGATCTTCATGTTAGAGAGTCTCATATGTTGTCACTTTCATATACTAGTGGGAATTTTTCATTATAGAAGTTGGCTTGTATATTCCAATGATGGGCTTCCTCAAAGTGCCCTAGGTCTTCGTGAGCAAGCAAGTTGGATGCACCACACTTAGTTTCTTTTATTGAGCTTCAATATATTTATAGCTCTAGTGCATCCGTTGCATGGCAATCCCTACTCACTCACATTGATATCTATTAATGGGCATCTCCATAGCCCGTTGATACGCCTAGTTGATGTGAGACTATCTTCTCCTTTTTGTCTTCTCCACAACCACCATTCTATTCCACATATAGTGCTATGTCCATGGCTCACGCTCATGTATTGCGTGAAAGTTGAAAAAGTTTGAGATTATTAAAGTATGAAACAATTGTTTGGCTTGTCATCGGGGTTGTGCATGATTAAATACTTTGTGTGATGAAGATAGAGCATAGCCAGACTATATGATTTTGTAGGGATAACTTTCTTTAGCCATGTTATTTTGAGAAGACATGATTACTTTGATTAGTATGCTTGAAGTATTACTATTTCTTATGTCAATATGAACTTTTATTTTGTATTCATTTGGATCTGAACATTCATGCCACAATAAAAAAATTACATTATGAAATATGCTAGGTAGCATTCCACATCAAAAATTACTTTTTTATTATTTACCTACTCGAGGACGAGCAGGAATTAAGCTTGGGGATGCTTGATACGTCTCCAACGTATCTATAATTTTTTATTGTTCCATGCTATTATATTACCCCTTTTGGATGTTTATGGGATTTATTTTACACATTTATATCATTTTTGGGACTAACCTACTAACCGGAGGACCAGCCCATATTGTTGTTTTTTTTGCCTATTTCAGTATTTCGAAGAAAAGGAATCGAACTTGGCAAATCCGACCCATCAAACACCCGCGGACGAGCCGGGCGCGTCCGCGGACAGTGATCGGACACGCCTCATATTTCCTTCTCCACATACAACTCTCTCATATGCATCCCCTAAATCCATACAAAATCATGCATAATATATATAGCTACGTACTACGTTGTATACTAATCAAATTTCGTCGTTGTCGGAGATGGCTTGAGTCGCCTGCACCGGAGCCAGAGCCGCCAGTGCCGGAGCCTGGGCCGCCTACGCCGCCTCCATCTATTGCCGACGGTGACGCCTTGCCTCCGCAGCCAACTCGGAGCGGATGAAGCTCAAGATGGCATGCTGCTCCAGCTACACGCCCACGTCCTCCTCCATCGCCAGCACCTCCTCCTCCCCCACATATAGCTTCGATGCCTCCTCCGCCGGCTCCTGCTCTTCCTCCTCCGCCGGCACCTCCTCTTCTTCCACCTCTGGTTCCAGAGGTAGGCCCACTTCCCTACAGATCAGGACCTACTCAAGGAGGAAGAGACGGTGCCGGATCATGTAGTAGCGGCGGCGTGGGGGCATGGCTAACGGGCTTGAGTGGCAGCGGAGAGAGGGAAGAGGCGGATGTGCTAAGGCTGGGGGCGCCAGCCAGCTTAAATAGTCAGGCAAGACACTACGCAGCCTGCCGGAGTGACGCCACACGGCGTCCTCGAACCGTCGGGTTTCCGGGCATTTCTGTGTGGGGCGCCTTCGTCAGACCGACGTGGCGGGCGCACTGGATATGGGGGGTGCCGGTCAGCCCGGGCGTTTGAGGGTCGTTTGAGAGGCCCGTCTGAGTCAAAAAACCGTAACCGAGCGGCCTGTCTGGACGTTTGAGACGGGTTTGAGGGGCCCGCTTGTAGATGCTCTAATCCAAGGCATAAGAACAGCAGCTTGGATTACTGGTGTGTTGAAGCTGTTTAAACACTTGCTCTTGAAGTGGAAGAGAATAGGGTTTTTATGGCACCCTATACTGCTACTGGGGAGGGACCAGTATCTGTGCGATCCCACCGTTCCGAAATGGAGGCAAAAGATTTGCCTCATCCATTAATTAAGAAGAAGTTTGGAGCTGCTTTTACAAGGAAAGCTAAACAAGAATTACAAGGCCACTACTCTCTCGACATGATGTGGCCCAAATGTTTTGCACCCGCGTTAACCCAAAGCCTTGCCTCAGCTTGGATGTTTGATAACAGGATGGACAGAAGAGTAGACTTGTGCCAGAACACCCTAGCATTCCTTTCGCACCAAATGGTCCGGCATGTTAGCATGGTGAGGGAGGCTATCGCCTTCCGATTCGGCATGCTGTCACCCGACATGTTGATCCACCAGTCCTTGATGGAGCATTGAGTCCCCCAAGTTGAGAAGTCGATGAAGTCGAGATTGAGCCAGCCCTTGATCATTCCCCACAGCTTGATGGAGAAACGACACTTGTAGAAGATGTGCCCGACCGTCTCCTATGTCTACTTGCAAAGCGGACAGAGGCCGCAGTTAGGCTACCCCCTTTTTTCCAACCGATCCACCGTCCAGACACGGTTTTGGATCGCCAACCAGGCGAAAAATTTCATCTTAGGGGGAGCCCAAGCCTTCCAGACCGCGGCGCCCATGGGTGAGCAGAACGACCCAAGAAGTTGGGCGTGGTACGCGGAGGTGGCGGAGTATGACCCGCCGATCATGTGCTTCCAAATAATGGTGTCCTCGATGTCCACCACCATCGGTATGGCCCTAACGCAAGCCCCAAGAGTGACAATTTGACTAATGTGCTCCATCGTCCAGTTGTCGAGGAGCTTGATTTTTGTTAGCCAATTTCCTTCGTGCATGGCATCCATGACTTTCCACTTCTTCTGCTTGGAAGCCTCAATGATGAGAGGGGCGATGTCGGACGGCTCTTCTCCATTTACCCAAGGGGAGTCCCAAAATGACGCACGTGCATAGTTGTCGATGGTGATGTGTGAGGATGCATAGAAGAGGTCACGATCAAGCTTGTAACGACCCGGATTTGGTAGAATCCAAGTCTCTGTGCTTACTGTGCTATCCCTGGATCATAGCTAGCACACACAGTAACAAAAATGAATATCAGTAAGACATACATCATTCTACTACAACGGTAGATCCAGATATATATATAAATCATACCTTAGGCACAGCCACTACTAGAGAAAACCTTATACACAGAATGTTACCAGTAGCGCTTGTTAAAATGAGGCGCTACTGCTACTTAGCAGTAGCGCGTTTGGCAGAACCGCGCTACAGTTAGCAGCTTAGCAGTAGCGCTGTCCTTGCAGAAAGCGCTACTACTATAATTGCCACACCGTTCCCGGCGTGCTAGGTATAGTAGTAGCGCCCTTCTACGGACAGCGCTACTACTATGGATTTTAGCAGCAGCGCGTTTTTCCTTCCCACGCTACAGTTAAAGCTATTTTCACCTAACCCCCCGCGCGGCCTGATTCCCTCTCCTCTGCTTCCTCCCCCAATTCCCGACCCCGCCTCACCACCGCCGTCTCCCCCGACCCCGCCTCGCCGCGCCTCGGTGCCGCCGTCTCCCCCGACCCCGCCTCGCCGCCGTCTCCCCCGACCCC
>NC_057798.1:708665377-708679516 GCF_018294505.1 Triticum aestivum | reverse complement strand
CTCGCCGCGCCTCGGTGCCGCCGTCTCCCCCGACCCCATCTCTCTCCCCACCCTCTGTAAGCACTCTCCCCTTCCGATCCCTCTCTCCCCTTCCGATCCCTCTTCTCTGCTTAGTATGAACCCTAGGTATTTAGTGCTAGTTAGTATGAACCCTAGGCTATTTTTAGTGCTAGTTAGTTAATTACTTAGATGGTAATTAGGGCAGTAGTTCCAAGGTACTAATTAGTTAGTAAGAATTAGGTACTAATTAGGTACTAGAATATTTTTATTTATAGTAAGTTTATTTTTAGTAAGAACTAGTTGAATTAATAGAACTAGTTAGTAAGAACTTGTTTCTATTTTTTAGTTAAAGCAATTTTTCCCGCCTCGACGTGGACGATGCCTATCCTGCATCCTCGTCGTCGAGTCGGCGGAGGACGACACCTGCTTGACCAGATCGGCCATGTCCGGGACTAGGCTCCGCCGGGGTGGTACTGGGAGGCGCTACCTACCAGGGGGCACAGGTTGGTGAGGAGCCAGCCTGTCGTTGACCCGAACCTTCTTTGGTGGCGGTCGCTGGGCCAGTGACGATCCAGAGGCTCGAGGACTCCGCGGAGGTGGTGCGTCACCGTGTCAGTGAGGAGGACGCACATGTCCGTTGCTACTTGTTTGCGTTGGAGCACAGGCCGTTCTCCAATACCTGGCAGGTTCTCCGGGGATCTCACTGGAGCTATGATCCCGTGATGGTGCCTTCTCTGTGGGTGTCCACCGCCCGCGCCGATACCCGTCGTGTGCTAGAGTTTTAGTTGTATTAGTGATGTTATATGTATGACACTATTCGTGATGTATTAGTGATAATATTCGACGATGTACTGACGCATGAGATGATCTACTTTTGCTTATTGAATGCATGCTAATTTGAGTCCTATAAGATATTTTGAAATCTATATCTTGTGTTTCTCAATATCCAAGTGGCCGGTCATGTTTGCAGGTTATACCTTCGAGTGGCCTATGTTTTGCCGGAGTGTTGATTCATTTCCGTTCCGGCAAATTTCAGGCGCTCGATATGTCCTATTTTAGCAAAGTTCATGCCGGATTTTTCCGTGAATTTTGGCATGACTTGTGCTAGAATATGTAGGAAATATCGAGTGCCCCAGATTTGTGTGTTGAGTATCTTGGTAGTTGTCTTCGATCGATTTTCAATTAATGTTTTAACTATGAACATAGGAAATGTCTGACGACGAGAAGGATTTCGGTATTTGCAAATACTGCGAAGACGAACGCGGCCTGTGCGATGGAATCTTTCTAGATGATGATAGGCGCTTCAGCATCAAGCTGGACGAGAACTTCGAAGTGGATACAGTAAGTCACAACGACAAGTCTTTTTTCGTAATTAAGCATGACATCTGCTTCATTTGCTTTAACTTATATTTTTTACTATTCTACTAGCGTATCCCCTGCCATGCAAGAGTTTTTGTATTGGATAAGATAGGTTTCAGTCATAGTATGGAGGAAAAGAAAGTTTACTTGAAGACCGAGCATGGTTATATTTTCCATGCGAAGTTATACAATTCAGACGACTACACCTATTTTGGATGCAAAACATGGCGAGCACTATGCAAGACTTATGCATTTGAGCCTGATATGGTTATCACCTTTGATATTCGTCCGAAAGATGATATTGAAGGTAATACCGACATCTGAGTCAATGTGCAAATGCCTCCAGTTATACCATTATGTAAGTTTCTCAACCATATTTATGTCTTTGATATTGTTTATTCAAAAATAGTTGACAACTAATTTGTATTGTCAGCTTATTTCCGTGCAAGCAAACATGTCCAGCGCTTGGTAGACAGGACTGTATACTGTCCTGGGGCTGAACTCAACTGCGAGGAGCTCAATCATTATGTTTCATGGCTTGAGGATCTTGATACTGTCAAGACAAATTTTCTTCCTGCATTTAGAAATCTTAGTACTGAAAATGTGCGACCAATAGTGTTCGTAATGAACTACGGTCACATCCATTTAGGAAGGATGATAAGATTTTTACTTTTTATCCTCATTGCATCTTTTCCATACATTATTTTTGAAGCTAAACTTCATTGCTAAGTATGTTACCATACGATGTTCTTCAACAGGGACTCCCGATGAATGTTGTGCCTTATGGGATCGAGACTAAAGGTATCATGAGTATTATCAACTTACGGCCAAGATATCCTACAGCTTACTTTAGTGCATTCAAGATTAGCGACGGATGCTTAATAGTGCAAGACTGGACCAAATATGTGTCGGGGGAGCGCAGAGAAGTACTAGGGAGCAGCAACCAGAGGCGCCTTCCACGATTAGGAGACAGATTCATCTGCATGCTCCAACTTAATCAAGGAGGAGAGCTACACATGTTTTATGTTCTTTTACCTAAGAGAGAGCAGCAGGAGTGAGTAGCAGGAGTGAGTAGCTGGCTAGAAATGAGTTTCAGGATGATGATGTGCTACACTATTACTATGATGATAAAATAGCTAGTGTTGGTGGTAATGACTGTGATGATTATTATTACTAGTGTTAGTGGTGATTAAATAAATAATGTTGGTGGTAATGACCATGATGATGATTAAATATCTTGTGCTGGCGGATTAGATTCAAGTGGAGGCAACATGTGGTGCACATCGAAAGTACTACTAATCCAAAGTAGATCAAGTTTGGATTAGTAGTATACTTTTGACATGCACCACATATTGCCTCCACTTGAACCTAATCCACCTTTATTTAATACACTGTTATGGACATAATGATGTAAACCTCATAACAGCTGGTATTGTACCAATATTTGTATGATGGCGCATAAATACACTAAAAATAAAAAAAAATAAAAAATACTAGTAGCGATGTTAAGGAAACACGCTGCAAGTAGATAACTTAGTAGTAGCGCGGTATTAAACAAGCGCTGCAGCTATTTGTACTAGCAGTAGCGCGTGATGGCACGCGTTACTGCTAAGCAATAGCTATAGCGCCTTATTAGTAGCACGGCTTCCCGCGCTACTAGTAGGCACAAAACACGCGCTACTGCTAGGGTTTTCCCTAGTAGTGAGCTCAAGTTGGCAGATAATACATTGGAATTATACGTGGTCACTAAGTTAGGCTCCATCAACGCCACTGGGCTCGTTGAGTGTAGACCATAACCCTATCGTCTCTTAATCTGTCGAGATCTGCACATGACAGGTGCAGATGAGTACGTGGAATGTACTCGCAAGTTGCAAAGGAAAGTATAACAGATTATATATGCAGGGTAAGTATTGGTGGAGGTTTCCTTTGCATAAAGCCAATTTTCTCCTATAGTAAATTTTGTAAACTTCTTTTGAAATGGAAATAGTTTTTTTTGTATAAAAGGTAGGAGTGAGACACTTGGATATACGCACCAGTGCTCATTCTCCAAAATAGTTTTAAAATATAAATAAGGTTGAAGTGAAACACATTCACTGTGCTCATTCCTCAACTTTAACCCTTAAAACAGATTTTTAGAAAAGAGAGGGGAGATTCTTCTTCAGTCCAAGTCTTCAGTTGCTCAAATTGCCCGTAACCGGGGGCACGGCTAATCGATTAGGTTAAACCCTCTGCAGAGGTCGTACACGTTCCCCACATGACACAGCCAACCCCGTTTATCATTACACACTTGGATGTACGACTAGGAGGAGATTGTGACGAAGCCTTTCCATAACAGCCCCCTATACCTGACCAAGCCGCCCGCAACTTGGGCAATGAAAGCCCCTCTCCGATGGCGGTCATGAGGTAAGGGTTTCCCGTTAGTACTAAGCTAAGCCAGAGCCCATAGTAGCATGTGGCTGTATTGGAAGCTACATAAACTGTACTTGAAAGATCTCATTCCCCTGGACGGCGGTCCCCACCAAAAACCTGTGTGCAAGACCCCAGTCGGGCGCATTCACGGCAAGACCCCGATGGGCGCAATCACTTGTAGACGCTCCCGTCAATACCATTCCGCCCAGGGAGTAGATGAAAAATAATATATATAAAAAATTCTTTTCAAAATAGTTTCACAAACGTTGCTCCAAAAAGAGAGCAAGTTTAAAGGTTTAAAATAAGTTTTGTTTTCATCCCACCCATTTTGTGCAAGCGTGGCCAAGCATGGTGGTCAGTCTTGAACCTATGACTCTTGCTATAAATAATACTTTATAAAACCTTTATAAAACATGCATAGCATTAAAATTTAAAGAGATATGCATAGTATGAAAATATAGGTCAAAGCATGATCAGTTTGCAACTTGCCTTTGGTTTCGCAGTAACAAGGTTCTATCTCCTCGTAGAATTCACCTTCGCACTTGTCGTAATCTAACGTGATAAATAACTCAAGTAAGACGCTCGGCATATCCACATTCACATAACAATGGTGCAAGCAAGCATTCAACATACAATAAAAATCCAAATAAAGATCCAAATAACAACACAATTATTCGGTTGCCACTATCATAATTTCTAGGGCATTGTTAAGGGTGATATAGGATCAAGTGTGGTCTTGAAAGAAAATATGACATAGTCATATTCTAGGGTCGGATAATATTGATACTAAGTGAGGATTATGGTTTGAAGGATTGTGAGACCAAGTTCATACGACAAATTTATCACAAGACTATTCGGAATATTTGACTTGGGTAAACGGCAATGGTATGGCATAGGTTTCGAGATAAAAGAATTAAATCCATAATATTGCAACTTCAAAGTTTTGTGGTGATATCGAATGACCAGAGAGGTCTCATCTATCTAAGGATTTCTACTGAAGAATCAAATTCAATCTAATAAAGTTATTAAATTATGATTAAAGAAAGTCAAATTAAGGTGATGATGCTAAAACAGTGACTAAACATCATTGAAAAAATATTCTATGAGTTCTAACAGAATGGAGGTCCTAAGGTCCAACTTTCATATATAAAACATTTTTATATGATTTACAGAATAAAAGATATAGTGAAAATACTCATCTTACCGTTTAAATTAAAACTAAATTTTAAATTGTCCAAAAGTGAGATTTTATAATTTCATATAAAAGTACAGGTTTCAACGAATCCGGAGATATCTTATTTGTCAAAATCGGACATACGGTTTGGAAGATACGAATTTCCGAAGTTTGGATATTTTTCTGAATAAAAGAATTACGGGATTTAGAGAGAGCTCACCGGAGTTGGTCGCCGGAGTTGGAAAAGAAGGTCGCCGGAGTTGTGGAAGAAGCTCCCTGGCGTCAAGTAAAAGGAGGACGGCGAAGAGGGAAGTCCGTTGGGCAATGTCCCGGGCTCGGCCTCGTCCCGTAGCGGCGTGGAGCAGCCGCCGGAGTTTCCGAACTCCGACGAGCAATTAATCGGGATGGGGAAGTAGATAGCTCCCGAAAGGAGAGGGCTTCGGACGAGGGCTGAGAGGGGCTCGCGGGGTGCTTTTTATAGGGCTCGGGGAGGTCAGAATTCGAGCAGAAGACGGAGTTTAATGGTGGCTGTTCCGCTGCCTCGTAATGGCCACTATGGGAGTCTCCAAGGCGCACTGAGGGATGGAAGGGGTCGAGGGAGGCGAGGTGGTTCCGTTCAGGAGGTCAGTGGGTGCGGGGAATGGGAGAGGACGGGAGGAAGAGGTACAGGCATCCATGGAGTTCTAGTTCGTGTAAGTGATCCTGAGGTGGAAGAAGACCGAGAGGGAGATGGGCCAGGTAGGTCAGCCCATGTGGAAGAAAGAGAAACACAGAGAACAAAAACAAAATGTGTGAGGAAGAGATGGGTCAAGCCCAATAGCCTAGGATTAGGACACGTTTAGTATTATTTATTGATTTCTAAAAAGTTCAGGAATGCTAGAGGAAAATGTCAATAAGAAATGTTGACTACTACAGAATCATTATTTGGAGCTTAATAAAAATACTCACAACAACAATATATTTTGTTGTACATTTATAAACAATGTTTTTATGGCCTTTTCAAGTTTATACATTTTTTGGGGGGGTTTATAAATACCAAATTGATAAACGGGCTGCATTTAAATATTTCCAATAATATTTTGGAGAAGTCATATTATCTCCACTCTTTAATAATATTTGTTTATCGGAAATATTTAAACGAATTCAAAATCTTCAATGAAACTCCAAAATTAAAAGAACTCCAAATTTCAAATAACTCGTTTATGAAATATATATCCACCATATTTGAGAGAGTAATTTTATTCTCACTCCATAAATCTAAAGGTGGTTCAGAATATTTCATAGGAGTCCAAAACAAAGAAATCCAATTTGATTGGTTTTTTTTACATGTCTCAAAACTTTTTTTTTTGACAAACACAACAAATCACTCAATCATATCTTATTATTAACATTCCATAATTTGGAAAATTTTGGGATGTTACAAAGCTCATCACAAGGGTTTGTCATACCCATCCACATCTTGGACGGTCATCCATTCAAACCATCCCACCGTCGATTTTTATATAAAGGTAGTACATGCATTTCTGGTTAAAAACTTACGGTGAGAAAAGAAAAACTCTTGTTCGCAAAGGGAATTGCTCCGGTGGGCCAATACTACGGAATGCATCGTGCACACGCGGCGGTGACGACCAGGGCACCAGCAGGTTGAGCCCTGCCTGGGTGAGCCTCCGAGCACATAACGTGGTTGTCGATTTTAGAGCAAAGGCAGATGAGCAGCTGCACGTCCCACAAGCTAGTCCAAACGAGAGCGGCGGGGGAAAAAAGACGATCATGGGCGTAGCGAGGACATGGTTAGCACGAGCTAGGCGAGGTTTCGCCGCGCTCCGGCACTCACCTGGCTGCAGCTCTTCGGGGGGCTCTTCGTCGACGGCGGCAATCTTGTCCGCGAGGGTGGTCTCCCATGCGCTGCCGCCCTGAACCAGGCACAATACGCGCGATGCTAGGTCGAGGATGGGGCGCACGGCGACGGGCCATAATGTCGTAGCCGTACAAGCATCAGTCCACCATCACGGCGGATTAAGGCCCCGCTTGGAAGCCCTGTAGAATGTTACAACCGGATTTTACTTGGAAGCCCTGTAGAATGTTACAACCGAGTAGTTCTTCCCTCCGTAATCCTGTGCCGCACAGTTTTGGGGCTTCTTTGATTCAAAGGAATTTTATAGGATTTCTGGAGGATTGAAGTCCTTAGGATTTTTTCCTATATTGGTCATTTGATTCATAGGATTGTATCCCATAGGAATTTTTCCTATGGAATCTTTTGTACTACATTTCATAGGAAATTTAACATCCACTCCAACCTTTTTTTACAATTCCTTTGTTTTTCCCGTGGCATCAAACAATCATTGCTAATTCTATAGGATTCAAATGGGCATGCCACTCCAACCCTACACTTTTCCTATTCCTACGTTTTCAAAATCCTACGAATCAAAGAGGCCCTTGATGTTCCTGTAATCCTGTATCTTCCCATTTTCTCCGCTGACTGCTGGAAGAAGACAGATGGATCAGGAGCAGCCGGCGGCGCCGTTGCCCTCCCCCGCCACCATCTCCTCCTCCTCCTCCTCCCTCCGCCACCACCATCTACTACTCCTCGTCTGAGCACCCGTCTCCAATGGCGCCCTCTACCCGGGGACGAAGCTGACCTTCCCGACCGCCCCATTGCCGAATGCCAGCGGCCACCCTTCGGAAGCCCTTCCCGGCGGCGACCAAGCCGCCCTCGTCGGCCTTTTGCTGGTCTCGACGGTGTCCGCAAGCCGCCTGCTCGTCCTCGCCTCAACTCGCCGGCCGGCGAGAGGTCAAGCTGTGCGGCGGCGCCAGCACCGTAGACCAGCGCGAGGCAGCTAGATGCCCCGCCAGGTCCAGGCTCGTGGTCGTCGGCCCTTCCCCTGTGGCTCCGGTCCTCCGAGATCGAGATCGAGCGAGAAATACGGGGGAAAACGACCGACCGAGAGGTGTTTTGGAAACCTGCGGAATACCAAGGCAATACAAGTGTAATTTGTAACCACGCGTAAAGTTTACAACGCAAAAACGATCATTCAAGTGGGGCCGCCCGTATTCTATTACAAGGGTATATTTTACATCTGTAAATCACTGGGAAAGGCCAATCCAAGCGCAGCGTAATGGGACGAGTGCCCGAAACTAGTACTTCATAGACGACATATGCTAGGACGATACTTGCACGATGCCTAATCCAACAGCTATCTGCACTTTGGTCTGACGCATGGATGGTGAGATATGCAGCGTCGTCTACATTTCGTCCGCGAAATGTCGTCCGTGTAGCAACACACACGAGTGCCCTGGGGTGTTTGCCGGAGATGCACACGGACGACTTGTGGACGACGCTGAAGTTCAGGCCATCTGATGCCGGCAACAGCAATGCTCCATCGTTGGATATGCCTGTCGGCTGCACGACGTGTGTGCAGTTTCGTGTGCACAGCAATTTCGTTAGTATTTCTATTTAAGGATCACCTGGATGTGTAGTGCTGCTACCGTGTGTAAAATCGGAGGCCCTAGTAACTGGGGTCCCTGTGCAGTTCAACACCCTGCACAGGTGTCCCGTACGGGCCTCCTGGTGTGTGTGCGCCAGCTCGTGCGTGCTCCTGTTTCGTGCGTTCGTGCATGCGCTGGTGCGTGTGCATGCCGGCGTGATTCTATATACTGGTAGTAGCAATCACCCTCGTCCAAATAATACTCAGACTAGGGACTGGGGCCCCTTGGGGGTGAAAAAACACTACTAGTACTACTATTACCAGACTCCAGACATGGCCTAAGGCTATAGCCAACTCCACCATAATAATTCTAATTAATTAGAGGATAAAGGCAGTTCCAACAGTCAACCCACAGCCCAAAATAAAGCACAGTTTTCACAACCAAAATAAAGCACAGTTTCCTTCTTTTCCGAATTAGTTGTCAACTAATTCCGGACGGAGGTATATTGGCTTTCCTTCTGTTACCTTCTCTCACAGACCCCACAACCAAAATAAAGCACAGTTTCCTTCCTTTCCGAATTAGTTGTCAACTAATTCCAGACGGAGGTATATTTGCTTTCCTTCTGTTACCTTCTCTCACCCCTGCTTTCCTTCTGCTACCTCAAGCCCCCACTCTGCTGTCCTTCTGTTACCTGCACTCGACCATAAATACTTGCTTTCTGCTGTCCTTCTGTCACCTGCACTCGACCATAAATACTTGCTTCCTGCATCAATCGAATAAACCCCTCTGACCAAACCTCCACTCTAGGAGGAAGCTGAGACAAGGCATGAACTCCTGCTGTCAAGGTCCTTCCGTCCCTGTCCCTAGAAGAAAGAAAAATCAATTGACAATCAGTCAATGAGTATATGAGTATACGTGTCCAACCAAAAAAAAAAATACAAGGCATCTGTTACCTTCTCTTCCTCTCCTGTTCACTGAAGTCAAGTAGAGCCAATCCTACCTTGAATCCAGACCTTGGGTCAGTTATACCCCCTATTATGCCATAGTAGGCCTCAAATATTCCCTCCCTAACTTTGGTACTATGATCCTCATCCTTATCCTCTGACTTGAGCTGAGCAAGCTTTTCCACAACTAGAAGCTTTTCCATAACTAGAGGCAGGTATTTCTCAAATTTCTCACCAAGAGCAAGAGCAATCTGTCCAATGCTTGATAGAATTGGAGGTTGAAGCGTCAGTTCTGTCATACCTTGGCACAGAACATCCATAATATGATCAAAGGATGGCACCACTTCTTCCTTTTTCCCCTTTTTTCCCAAGACTTGGCAAATATCACACATCACTTCTAGATAAACTGGAAAGAGTCGCTTCACACTAAAATATTGTAGCAGCATAGGCATGTGTTGCCCAAAATCACCACCAATGGCATGAGCAAGAGCACCAATGGCAAGGGCTGCTCCATCACGCGCACTAGTACTGTCACGGGTCAACAGAGGGCACAATAACAGCAACACACATTTAGCAGACCACTTAAGTGTAAACTTTTTGCTGCTTCCAAGCTTGTGGATTAAGACATTAAGTAGACCACACAGCAAGACCTCAAGTTGGTTCTTCCTCTTAAGAGATGAAATTGCACCATGACCATGAAGCACAGTGTTCAATCTTCTCATGATATGAGACATCAAACCTATAAGTGCCCGACAGACTTGCAAGTCTTGAACGTGACTGACTCTTACAATCTCACTCAATGCTTTATAAGGACATGCAAGAAGCCTATAAGGGGTCTCCCTAGCCAGATCTGAAGCACAAATGAGAGCATCAATAACAGGCGGAACAAAAGGTGAAAGCTGAGATAAGTTTGACTTTGACTTCGCATCTTCTCCATAACTTCTTGCAAGAAAACATAGAGCTCCATGCACTTCAGTGGACACTTGAGGGACATCTTTGCTCCCCTCTATCAAGACCCTCATGATCCCATCCAGGGTCACCACTTTATTTCTCATAATTCTATTTGCACCAACAAGCTCAAACAGCCGCCCAAGACTCCATGCAGCCTTGCCTCTTACACCTTCCTCCCCATCTTCCATCATGGTAAGCAATAAATCAACCACAGGAGCAAGTTGCTTGACAGAGGGACCTTCAAGGATAAAACCTAATGGAGACAATGCTGCTACCTTATGTGGGCCATTCATGTTTTCCACAACAAAATGCATCACAAGGGGGACAATTCCACCCTTCATAATTCGAGCTGCAAGGCCTAGGCATGTCATGGAAATGCCTTGTAGAGTCTCATCTTCCTCTTGTTCCCAAATGCCTTCAAGGTTTACTCCCTCTTGTTCCACATTTTCATCTCCCTCTTCTTCTTGTTCCGCAGTCATGGAAATGTCTCCATCTCCCTCTTCTTGTTCCGCAGTCATGGAAATGTCTCCATCTCCCTCATCTTCCTGTTTCCAAATGTCCCCCTGTTTTAAATCTCCCTCTTCATTTAAGTAAGTGTGTAGGAGAAGTGGAACAAATGAACAGAGAGTATCAATAAAGCTAGATGCCCCTTCTTCTTCTTCTTCTTCTTCTTCTTCTTCTTCTTCTTCTTCTTCTTCTCCTTCTTCCTCCTCCTCTTCCCAATTAATCTCTTCTTGGCAAATAGTCATCCACAACTTAATACATTGGACTTTAACTGATTCCACATCTCCTTCCAAAGCTTGGGATGTAAGACTCAACATGATTTCCTTGTATGGTTCTAATTTGGTATGACAAGTGGATGCCATTGCAACAAGGCACTCAAATGCCGCCTCTTTGATCTCCGCTCCAGATTCACCCCGGCCTCCTGCCACATCACAAACAGTCACTACTGCCACATCACAAACTGCCACTATAGAATTTCTCCAAGCATGACCTTTAAACTTAGCTAACTCAAGAATGTTGAGTAGAACTTTAAGGGCTGCCAAATGGACTTCAGAACTTAGCACCTGGTTCTTCAATGCATTGATGACACAAGCCATAACATCATCCAATTGATTCCCCTTAAGAACTTTAGGGATCTTCTCCTCAAAGATATACTCCAGCACCTCTAGAGTTGCTTGCTTTAGGGAAGAAGATGAACTTGCCATGTTGTCCACTAATTTACCAACAAGGTCCAGCCATTGATTCCGGGGTATCTCCATGCATGCAACCCTGGCAATAACTTTAGCAATAACTTTTGATGAGGGGCACCTTGAATGAGATTGCCTTGAATCAGATTCTAGTGTCATGAGCAAGTTCGTTTTAATCTCGGATCGGATTG
Source organism: Triticum aestivum (assembly GCF_018294505.1). Classification (NCBI taxonomy): domain Eukaryota; kingdom Viridiplantae; phylum Streptophyta; class Magnoliopsida; order Poales; family Poaceae; genus Triticum; species Triticum aestivum. The sequence continues at coordinate 708,667,872 of NC_057798.1, read as the reverse complement.
AGGGATGGAGGTTGAGCCAGTTTAGAGAAAGTAGATCCTCGTGCGCGCCCTTGAGTGCAGGATCCTTTGAGTCCAATGAGTTCTTAAGGGTGATGGCAGCAAGTGCCCTACACTCTTCTGGACTCCCCTCCCTCAAGAGCTCAGATGATAGTCGTAGGAGGAAGTTGGGAAGATCAAGATTATGGAGCCGCTTTAGCATGCCTTCTCCTATTGACCTTATGTTGTCATCTGGGTTGGAAGCATGTGCCAGAGCATCACTCATATCAATTGATTCATCCATATCAACTCTCTTGGGCAAGTCCCCTGGCAAACATCAAAGATAGGGAAAAAAGCAACAAATTAACCACCAAAAATATGGTATGTAAGAACCAAATAAATGGATGGAGAACTAATTGTTATATTAGTTATTAGAACATGTAACCATAGTTGGAAGAAGAAACAAAAAAATTACATTAGCAGGAGCCTTGAAGTCACTACTAAAATACTAGCACTAAAATATTAGGAGAAAACTAGTAATCATAGTCAAAAGTAGGAAACTTGAAGAGCAAAATTTACAAGAAAAAATCATAGTGAAGTATAAACTAGAAAAAACAGCTAAAGAAAATGATCATTCTTCATAGTATAAAGATAGATAGTATCCCTTACTAATAATCATATTCTACAATGAAAACAAAAAACTAGGAGCAAAGCTTCCAGCACAAAAGGCAATAATACCACCATTATGCCTTATAGCAAAAATTGATGGATAAACGCCTATATCTGTGAAACTTGATATAAAACATATTTTAAAGCAAAATAAATACAAAGTACCAAATGGGCTAGTTCTAGATCCAAAGCCTAGTTCCAAAGGGTAGTGCCTGGGCATCCTCTAACTAGGATCAAACACTAATAATCCAAGAGGAGCAATATAAGCTACACCAAAAAAATCCTCAAGCTATGATTAATCAAGAACTAATAATCCAAGAGGGGGCATGTAAGCTACACAAAACTAAGAATGAGGGACCTTAAGAGGAAATGGCAACTACCTTACCGTGAGGAGAGAGAGAAAAAGAAGAGAAAAACAGGTTAACTATCCCCAAAACCAAAAGAGCACAACCACCTCCATGAAGCAACAACAAATCAATCTTCCCCGGATCTAGAAAATTTAACCTTCCCAGATCCAGAAAATTTAAATTTGACAGCTACATGGATGAGATTGTTGCTGCTGGTCACTTAGGGTCATGTGGGATCATCACTGTTGCTTCTTAGAAGACCTAGCCTTGCAATTAGAGATGAGAGTGGTGAGGGGCTAGCCAGGCGGCGATTAGAGTTAGGGATCCAATAGATCTTACCGGCAGAAAGGAGGAAGCCGCCGTTTCTACTCGTGCGCCTCCGCTAGGTCGGGAGCTCGATGGCAGTGAAGCGCTGAAGAGCTCGCGGCGGCGAGCGGATGTCGTAAGCCCTCAAGAGCTCGCGGATGTCCAAGGGAAGCCCTAACTAAATTATACGGAGTCTCAGTCACGAGCCGAGCCGTTGGATGGATGTTGCTTTAAGATTCACGAAGCGCTGCTCACTTTGTTGGTTTCGGCCTGTTTAGGGGTGCGGGCTGGGTTTTCCCCCCACCGCGCGTTTGTTTCCCAGCAGCGCCGAGCATATGTGCCAGCCCATTAGGGGTCGCTCGGTCGTACACTACCATCGTTGCCCGGTTGTTTTGGTTTTCTTCCTTCTTTTTGTTTACAGTTTTCACCGGTTTTCATTGGATTTCACAATCTTTGACAGCAACTAGTTAACGAGCGAGCGCTCGTAACAAGCGGTTCGGCAGCGCTCCGCGCGTGACAAGTGTCGCGCGCGGAGCGCTCCCGCCAGGGAAAACCAGGTGGCGTGGTTGGTTCCCGGTTTTCCCTTTCCGGTTTGTGGTTTCGTGCGTTTTGCAGTTTGACCCTCGAACTATCAGAATTTTTCGTTTTCCCTTTCCGCGCGAAAACACAAAAAATATACCAGTTCGCGCGGTTGGTTCCCTGTTTCCCTTTCTGGTTTCCCTTTTTGTTCCCATTATATTTCCGGGTAATGGAGATTTATGGGGTAGTTACGGGCGGGGACTACCAACACTATCAAATGTGACCTTTCAAGTAAGGAAAAAAAAGCAACTTTTTAATGTAAAACGGCAGTCTTCAGAATTGTTCAATCGTGTGACTTCTTTATAGGCACAGGTGAACACTAGGAGAGGCACGGGTGTATAACTTTACTAAATTGAAGAAAAGCGCCTCCAGTGCGAGGGAACCTCCAGCTCGCCTTCGGCTCGTTTAATTTTCATAAACATCTTGAAGGGGGGGAATAGGTCGAAGTGTATGTTGGTCGTGCAGCGTGCTGGTTCGTACGACGCGTTGTCCCTTGTGGTGTGACACGGCGCCTCCGGCGCGAGGGAACCTCCTGCTCGCCTTCGCTCGTTTAATTTTCATAAACATCTTGAAGGGGGACATAGGTCAAAGTGTGTGTTGGTCGTGCAACATGTTGGT